>NC_043702.1:54980315-55097589 GCF_006229205.1 Suricata suricatta
AAGCAATCAAATTTCTTTAATATTATAAATTGCTCAGGGAGCCCTTGTAATCATTGATATTAGCTGCTTAAAAGGTTGAACCAGAAACGGCGAAGCAGCAGTGTTTTCCTGGGACTCTACTGACGTGGGCTCTGTGATACCAAACCTCATCAAAACCCACATTTTTAAGAAAAAGTTGGATTCCGTTTAAACACACCTAGATGAGGCTTATAAAATGTCAGAGATTAAACCCCTCATACGTTTTCTTATTCACTGAAGGCACTATGAGCTGGAAAATCATAATTTGGAGAAAACCAATCTTTGTGAAATTTAAAAAAAAGGAGTAGAGTATGCACAGACTAGTTGATGATCCCTTCAAATTTTTAAAAATGTTTTATTTATTTTTGAGAGAGAGAGAGAGAGAGAGAGAGAGACAGCATGAGCAGCGGAGGGTCAGAGAGAGAGGGAGACACAGAATCTGAAGACAGGCTCCAGGCTCTGAGCTAGCTGTCAGCACAGAGCCTGACATGGGGCTCAAACCCATGAAACACGAGATCATGGCCTGAGCCAAAGCCGGACGCTCAACCAACTGAGCCACCCAGATGCCCCTGTTGATGATCCCTTCAGTACACACACGGCCCCAGAGTGTATGCGAAGGGGGATGTGGATCTAGAGAGTCTGCACTTTTAGAAGTTCCCCCAGATGATTCTGAGCTGCAGCCATGGTTAGCTGGGATCACAGACACACAGCCTACCAGCTGCTCTCCATCTCCATGGCAACAGAGGCAGAAGAAGCAAGCATTAACTGTAGCATAAAGTATTTAAGCTAATGTAAGTTTGCTTTTAATTACTAGATTTGCATTTGTCATTATAACCCTTTAGTGGATATCTTCTCCTTGGCCCCATGCCTAAGATTTGGGTCGCTTACCACCAGGTGAACAGTCATGCTGTCGGTTATAGATTTTTACCAAGGTGTGTACCAATTATGTATAAAGGAAAAGCATATTAGAACCCAAGTCAGTTAAACTTTTTCTCTAGAGACTCATGCCATTAAAAATTATGGTATACAAAAATAATGCATCAAATTTTAAATGCAAACAATGGAATAAAGTATAGAACAAGATAGAAAGAAATAAAATGCCTAGGTACACATTTAAAGAACATTGCTTACTAAGTCCCAACTGTTATAAACTGGTTTAAAAAATTTTTTTTAGTGTTTTATTTTTATTTTTGAGGGAGAGAGAGAGAGATAGTGTGAGCAGGGGAGGGTCAGAGAGAGAGGGAGATACAGAATCTGAAGACAGGCCCCAGGCTCTGAGCTAGCTGTCAGCACAGAGCCCAGTGCGGGGCTCTAACCCACAAACTGTGAGATCATGACCTGAGCTGAAGTCGGACTGACTGAGCTACCCAGGCACCCCTGCTACAAACTGTTTTTTAGTTTAATTCTGGTTTTCCTTGCTGAGACTAAATAGGAAAACTAGCATATCTGATTTTATTTATAAGGCCTGATTCTTTCTAGCTATACTTGTTCCCAAATTTCTTCTTCCTTTAAGCTTTAGAAAGAAGTATATTTTTCCTGCAACTTAAGGCATCAAAAGCTGTTTTGTAATATTATAGCTTTTCATGGAGAAATATTAATAATAATAAAAATAAATACAGTTTCTTCTACCTAGTTCCTGTTCTAATTGCCTTTTCCCCTGCTCTCTTGTTAATAGAAATATCTCTTTCTTCACAGAATTTTCTTAGTGTCTTCTAGTTTTCCTTTTTCCTGTCAAGAGAAGCCTCTTGCCTAAATTGATCTTTGTTTCCAAACTTTATGTGTTTGAGGCTTTGTAAAATCCTGTGATGCACTCTTACATTATTTATTGTCACTAATGATGATGATACATAAGAAATATCTTAATATATTGTTCAAATATTTTTTACTCTCATTTTTCAAGTCAGGGAGGGTTCCCTTGACAACCAAGCTGTGTCTTTCTCCCTGGGTGGCATGATTCTGGTGTAAAAGTCATATGACACAAACTAGCCACAGATTGTTTATTTTTATTAAAAATTTTAAAAAATATTTATTTTCTAGAGAGAGAGAGAGAGAGAGAGACAGAGCATGAGTGGGGGAGGGACAGAGAGAGAGGGAGACACTGAATCTGAAGCAGGCTCCATGCTCTGAGCTGTCAGCACAGAGCCCGATGTGTGGCTTGAACCCATGAACCATGATGAGATCATGACTTGAGCTGAAGTCAAGTGCGCCTTTAAAAAAATTTTTTTTTTGAATTTAGTTTTGAGAGAGAGAGAAAACAAGTTGGGGAGGGGCAGGGGTGGGGTAGAGAATCCAAAGTGAGCTCAACACTTAACAGGAGCGAGCCTGATGTGGGGCTCAAACTCACAAACTGTGAGATCATAATCTGGGCCAAAGTCTGATCCTCAACCAACTGAGCTACCCAGGTGCCCCTACCCACAGATTATTTTTACATTAAATCATCATTTCCAAATAATTTCCAACCTACTCCAGACCTATATACTTCTGTAAGAAAGAAATCAAGAATTTTGCTATTTAAGCATTTAAAAACAAAACTTAAAAAAAAAATGGAACAATTATGGTTGTGATGGGAAGAAAGAAATTGTGAATATATGGTCCTAGCTTTGGATGGGGGGTAAGAAACTGCTCATTTATCTGACTCAGTTTTGTTTTTGCTTCTCTGAGAGTTTGTGTTCTCATTTCAGAAGAGGTGGTGAAATAGACTTTGTGTCACATGAGCCTGTGTGTGTACCCAGGTGTATCTTGGAGAAAGAGAGCTTTATTGTTTGGTAGCTGTTATGGATTGAATGTTCGTATCCCCCACCAATTTCATATGTTGAGACCCCACCTCCCGATGTGATGGTGTTAGGAGGCGGGGACTCTGAGAGGTAGTTAAGATTAGACGAGGTCATAAGAGTGGTCATAAGCTCTTATGAATGGGATTAGTGCCCTTATAAATGTCACAAGAGAGCTTGCTTCCTCTCTCTGCTCCCCACCGTGTGACAACGTGGTGAGAAGTCAGCAATCCACAACCTGGAAGAGGCTCTCACCAGAACCTGACCATATTAGCTTCCTGACCTGGGACTTCCAGTTTCCAGAACAGTCAGAAATACATTTCTGCTGAAAAAAAAAAAAAGGAAGAAAGGAAAAAAGAAATACATGTCTGTTGTTTAGAAGCCTCGCAATTTATATGTATGGTGTTCTGTTATAGCAGCCTGAATTGACTAAGATGTTAGCCTTAAATTCACTCCAGTACTAAAGAAATGATTCCATATTTTTGTAAATAACTTTAACTTCCCTTGCTTAAATCCAATTACACTATTCACAAAGAATTTTCTGGAAAAGAAATGAAAGTCTAGAATTCAACCTTCTTTCTCAACGGCAGGCTTGAATAAAGCATGAGGATGAATAAAAATGCTCATAATCTATAGTGGCTTGTTCTAGAAATGTAGAAGAGAAGAGCGGACATTCTTTTTTAAAAAAACTTTTATACTATTTTATAAAACTCTGTAAAAGTGGTATTACATATATTAAAGAAAATTTGACAAATTGCAGTAAAATGAAAAGTAGAAAAAAAATCCAAGTTCCATCTCCTAAGGAAAGCACAGTTAAGGTTTTGAAATATTTTTCTTTTTCTAAGAATAGGATTCTTTTTAAAAAATCAATTTTATAACCCCAAAAAGCCTTCTTAGAGTTAAAAGTAAAAAAAAAGTCATTTCTTTGCTAATACATTAATATTTAGTAATGTACATTTAAAGGTAAAACATAAAAAAAGATTGCTGTTATGTTGTCCTTTAACTGGACACAGAATTTACCCCTCACTGATGATGAACAGTGCAAAAAAGCTGTCTCTAAGGGGTAATCTGAAATGCAGAAAGAGACTCAAAGATGTTTGTCACAGAACGACTTATCAAGAAATTGTTAACTAATGATGTCATATCCATATGATCGAAGGTACACAGACACTAACATTATATTTATAAGGACTTTTTAAAGTAACGTGAAATGTTTATGAACAAAGTTAAGCAAAAAAAAGTGATTTTCAAAGTTTTATGTAAAATATGATCTCAATTATGTTTTTACAAAGCATAAGAAATATGGTGCCAAAATACGTCATAAAACACCAGAAGAGTTGTCATATCCGAATGCTGGGATGATGAGTGAATTTGATTTTTTTGTGATAATTTCCTGCATGTTCAAACATTTCTACAATGAATATGTATTTCTTTTCTAATTGTATAATGGTAAAAATAAAACCAAGAACACAAACTATTACCTTGCCCCATTTTCTGGGAACCATACGTGAAACACAAAGGAAAAAATTAATAGCACCAAGCCTCCCGTCCTCAAAACATTTCCTGTGTTTCTAATCACACGGCAGCTGTTTGTTCTATAATAGTCTGCTCTGAGTTTTATAGAAGCCACATTGTTTAATTGAGTGCTTTGAAGAGACTTAAGAACGATGGAGAAAGCAAAGTAGGGGCCCTCTCTCTGGCGGGGCTGGCTTGTAACACAGTTTGAAATGTTTTCAGGGGTGGTTACAGCCCGCCCTGTTACTACCCATCTTTCTCAGGAAAGGGTGGCCCAGCACAGGGCTCCTGCAAATCTAGGCATAAGATCTCACTTATGGTGCAAACCTTGTAGGACCAGCACAAGGCTCTTCCTCGTAGCTGGGGCTCTCCCCAAGCTTGCTGCAGCAGAACGACTCCAGAAGGTGGCTGAGGGTGTTCTTTGCTTTCCTCCAGGGGAGGTGGAGCCTGAAAACCAAATCTATTTTTGATTGTGCAAAAGGTATGATTTGGTGAAGCCTCATCTCTGGGCTAGGTCTGCCTACTCTTTTTACTGCTCACATCGATGGCTCCAAATGGCCTTTCCTTCAATTACCAACCCCGAAAGGAGGAACGTTGGGTTTTCCCCCCAAATGGGATGAGTGAATGGGTCAGGAGGTCAAACAGAGGGACTTCCAACACAAAGCATATTGGGGTTAGTGTAATAACAAAGAAAATGCTCACGTTTTCTCACTGGGCTTGCAGGGAAGGAGGAGATGAGTGGACTTATGGAAGAAAGAAGCATGGGCTTTTCCAGACGCCACACCAAGGACATGTAGGTTTTGTGACACCTTTGATCAGGTAAAAGTCATTTTATCAGTTGGGCAAAGTTTCTCCAAAATGGGGAAAATTCTAGAGTCCCTGACTAGAAGCGATGCCGGGTGCTCTCCAAGTTGACTTCGGAAGGAGACTCATTCAAGGGCCGGTTGCCGTTGATGAACCCTTCCCTGTTAACAACAGGAAACTAGCAAATCATAAACCGACCAATATATGAAAAAGGTGCTTCTGTGTGTTAATGAGGGAGCTTCTGTGGTCGAGCCTTGGGGCTGATGCGTTGCTCTGGCCTCCCTCCCGCAGCGCTGCTATTGAGGAGCCAAGGATTCCGAAAGGATTGGGGTCCTTCGGGGAGTGGAGCTGGAGGTGGGATGCCTGCGCTTTCCACCTCCCTCACCCGCCTGCCCAGCCCTGCAGCTGCGGAGTCGATTTTCCCTCTCCCCTCCCCACCGCGCCTTCCTTCCCGCGTGTCCCAGCCCCAGGAACTGAACTGTTCTGTGTTCCGGACAGACCTGCCGATGCCAACGGCCCCATCTCCCTCTCCACTCTGCACCTGCCTCTTGGCTCTTCCTGTCTGAACTCAGAGAGTCAGAAAGGACTTTGTGGATGAATCAGCACCCCACTTGCACTTCCTTCTGCCTCATTAAAGCACAGATGTTCTTTAATGTCTGTTTTCTTTTCAACAATGTGTCTTCGATTTTTTTTTTTTGCATTGGTAAAGACAGAACCACATCATTATTTTGTGTATAGTATTTACATTGTATGTCACGCTGTAATTTATTCAAAAACACTCTTGACAGATATTTCATTTGCTTTCAATTTATTTTATTGGTAATATTCTTTTTTTTTTTTTTACTAGTGGTAGCAATAGAATAAAATGTGAGGAGCAATACTTGTAGACTTCTTCCGAATATCTCTTTTATATAAATTTCTAGGATAGAATCACTGGATCTAAAATATGCACTTTTAATATTTTGAGTATATAGTTAAACTGATTTCCAATGAATTAATTGATTTTTTGATAGACTCCAATAATGAGAAAAGTTTTTGGTGCCATAACAGCTCTCCTCTTGTGATATGTTTCAGAGTGTACAAAGTTCATTTGTTATTTCCTCTGAAATGCAAATGTATACAGCTACTTTACACATAATATTTGTAAAGAAATTTGGCCCAAGTTCATGGATATGTTGATTCACCTTTTTGGGGCCCTGTTTCTCATCTGTGTAACTCAGTCTTGAGTTCTCTTATATATAAAGATCCCTTTATATATATTTATAAATATATATATTTCTTTTGTATATATTCTCTTATATATTAATATCCCTTACATATCTAAGATTTTATGATTTTATGATCCTGGGGGATAAAAAAGCAGCAGCCAAATACCTTACTTAAAAAATTCGTATGGATTTTCTGAATTTGCAAATATTTTTATTATAGAGATATGATTGACATATAACATTGTACTAGTTTCAGTGTCTTCTTTTTATATTGTATTTGTATTCTACTTTTTTCCAGGGTTGTGATTGGAGTTTTTTTTAAGAGAGAGAGAGAGAAAGAGCATGTGTGAGTGGAAGAGACAGGCCGAAGGAGAGAGAGAGAGAGAGAGAGAGAGAGAGAGAGAGATGGAGAGAATCCCAAGCAGACTCCATCCTCAGCAAGGAGTCTGACCCAGGGTAGATCCTATGACCTCGAGATCATGACCTGAGCTGAAATCAAGAGTCAGAAGCTCAACTGACTAAGCCACCCGGGTGCCCCGCGATTCGATTTTTAAGTTTCATATTAGTTTATGAATGATTGACAACTATACACTGTTAAGCTTCCTCATCCTATTATGACATTGTTATATGGATGTTACTTCTTCCTGAAAAAAGTGAATATGAAATGGATTGTATCCTTTTCTTTTCCTTACACTATTCCCTTAGTCCCATATCCAGGGCTCTTTGTCCCTAAAAAGTACCTGCTAACTTCTCATAGTATAGATATACTTTATATATATGAATATAAGCAAAAATAAATATGTGTATATATAACAGACATACATATATCTGTGTATGTACATGTGTGTGTGTGCATTTTGCCCACCGCATCTCACCAGCAGCCTGCAAAATGGGGATACTGAGGCATTTTATTAGACTTTGGTTCAATGGTTTGATTCAAAGGAATTTCACTGGTTATTCCAATTTCATCAAGCAGACTCTCCCCTGAGTTTCTGTTTCATCCTACTCAGTTTCTCAGTTTCCAGATCTCGTGGTTCCATTTCCAACTTGGCATTCTAAAACAGAACTATCTCCCACACCTTGCCCTTCCCACAGTCTTCCCAGTTTTTGTAAATGGCAGCTCCATTCTCCCAGCAAAGACATACCCCATGTCTGACCATGTCCCACTGCCTCCACCACTACAGTCATGGCCAACGTCCCCATTGACTTTCACCTGCATAATTACATGGGCCTTTGAAGTGGCTGCCCTCATTTCACCCCTGCCCTCTCTAACTTATTCTTCACAAAACAGCCAGAATAATTTCTTTAAAAAAGTGACTTTATTGAGGTATAATTTACATACCACACATTTTACCTGTTTTAAGTATACAATGTAATGATTTTTGTGCATTTACTAATATGCGCTAAACCATCACCAATATCTAGTTTCAGAACATTTCCATTGCCCCCCAAAGATCTTCTAAGCTCACTTTCAGTCAATCCCCATTCTTTATTTTTTTTAATGTTTATTTATTTTTGAGAGAGAGAGAGTGAGCAGGGGAGGGGCAGAGAGAGGGAGAAAAAGGATCTGAAGTGGGCTCTGCGCAGACAGTAGCACAAACTGTGAGATCATGATCTGAGCCAAAGTTGGACGCTTGACTGACGGAGCCACCCAGGCGCCCCTGCAGTCAATCCCCACTCTTAAGCCCAGCCGCAGGCAACCACCAGCCTGCTTTCTGTCTCTGTACATTTGCACATGGACCTGAGAAGAGAGGGCCCCATGGAGATAACCAGCAAGATACCATTTGGGAGTCGGACACCAGGCTCAGACCTTTGTCTCGGTGAGGCTTGTTCTACTCAGGCTAACGTGGCAATGCTGCCTGGAGACTTAGCCGTAGGGAGACACGAGGGATCAGGTCAGGGTTTTAAACGGTGATATGGCACCATGGTTACATCCACGTGTAACCTGTTCATCATCTCCTTTGCTCCCTAGTCCGTGAGCATGAGGATTCAACAGGTTGACTCAAGGGCCTACACGATCCAGGGCGGGAGGGAGGAGAGATAAGCAGGCCAGTGGGTGAGACATCAGGGAGGGAACCGGAGAGCCTTAGGCCCCACTCAGCTATAGCTCTGGGTGGATGTGGGCTGAGGGTTTTGCCCGATCTTCTGACTTTGAGACAAGTCTGAAATCTGGTTATTATGCGAAATCTTATTTAAAAAATGTTGACAGCATATTTACACAATTTTTAACGACATCAAACCAAACACACTTTGCAGATGAACAGGATGGGCCTGGGGCTGTGTGTGGACCTGGAAGCGTGGGATCTCTCAGAATGAAGCTGCTCACCTGTGCTGTATTGTAATGTAGCCCGTATATCAGGCTGTATGTTTTACGGTGTCTGTTCCTTCTAAGACTTTCCTCTGCATACAGTTCTCTTTGTTGTTCGTTTCCTCGGCGTGGTCATTTGAGCTGGCAGGCAGTAACTTAGAATTTCTACTCAATTGCTCTTTTGAAACAACTTTTTAATTAAAACGTTAGCTCCTCAGGGCGCCTGGGTGGCTCAGCTGATTAAGCGTCCTGCTTTGGCTCAGGTCATGATCTCACGGTTTGTGGGTTCAAGCCCTGCGTCGGGCTCTGTGCTGACAACTAGCTCAGAGCCTGGAGCCTGCTTCAGATTCTGTGTCTCCCTCTCTGACCCTCCCCTGCTTGTGCTGTCTCTCTCTCTCTCTCAAAAAAAATTATAAAAAAACTCCGCAAGATTCACTGACTACCTAGCTAGTCAGCAGTTCGGTTCTGAGCCCAGAGAAGAATGTCTGTCCTGCTTGTTGATGTCTTTCTTATGCCATTCAAAGGTCAGCCAGGGACACAAATAAGCAACATTGGCTGAAGTGAAGAGTGGCGGGTGGAGGTGTTTCCAGTGAGATGTGTTTGACCCTGAAGTCTGCAGGGTCCTCAGGCTGTAGATGGGCACAGGGTGGGGATGGCCAGCAACCCAGCTGGTCAGGTGTGGACAAAGGACGGGCAGGGCCTCCCAACAGTCATAGGAACCATCTACGGGGCGATGTCCGAAGGCAAGGTGCCTTTTGTCCTTGCTGTGGACTTAATGAGACAACGGGACGGACACATGGCCACAACAAAAGTCCTTCATTTCTCAGAAGAGATGGAGAATAATGATTAAACTTTGTTTCTAGTAGGCACTTTGTCCCTTTAAGGACTCTTTTCTGGGGGAGGGGTGGTAGATTTTAGCATCTTACATATCTGCTTTGTCTCCATGTTTAATTTCCCTTAACCAGCAAAATAGATACATTTCATGGTGACAGTTATTGGCAGAATGGTTAAGAGTGTGGGCTCAGGACTTGGTCAGACTTTCCTCCAGATCACAGCTTATTAGCTCTGTGGTCTTGGTCTTGAGGGTCTGTACCTCTTTAAGCCTCAGTTTATGCATCAGCAAAATGGGTGTGATAATACTTTCCTTATAGGGTTGATGTGAACCATTAAGTCCAATCAGCTAAGCTCTGTGCCTGGCATATAGTAAATGTTCATTAAATGTTAGCTGCTATTATTGATGCTCTGATTATCATCACTATTATTAGAGTTGAAAGTGGCATAGAGATAGAAGTCATTAGGTCTAACTGGATTAGGTCAGAGATGAAGAAATTGATTCCAGAAGCTCATACGTTCCTCGCCATGGTCCCCTAGCTGGTTTCTGGCAGACCAGTCAGTGCAGCTTCTGGAACTCTTTCTTCAAACTTATCATTGGCTGGTATGCTCAAGTTTTCAATCATTCTTGTCTCCCTGCCAGGTGGAAGGTTGGTATGATGTTCCCTGTAGAGTTTAGAAGGAAGGAAAGAACAGTTTACAAGCCCCATGA
Source organism: Suricata suricatta (assembly GCF_006229205.1). Classification (NCBI taxonomy): domain Eukaryota; kingdom Metazoa; phylum Chordata; class Mammalia; order Carnivora; family Herpestidae; genus Suricata; species Suricata suricatta. Next base: position 54,990,483 of record NC_043702.1, read on the forward strand.
GGAACCACGTCTGTCTTGGTCTCCTCCATAGGCATAGTTCTTGGTACAATGTCTGGCATTTACTAATGAAATATTTAATAAACATAGGTGCATTACTCAGCAAGGAGAGGACTACAAACACATCATAGAGGTAAACTTGGCCCCCATGAGCCTTGACTTCTCCCTCGGGAGTTGTTTCTGGGCATGCTTTCTCATGTCTGTCCTGTGCTCCTGGAGCTAATTGAACAAGTATTAAGGCAATTTACATGAGGGGCCCTTGCTTTCCGCCTTCACATTCCCTCTTTCCCTCCTCTCCCACTCCTTCTCTCCTTTTCTTCTTTCTGTTCCTCTCATCCTTCTTCTCTGCTCCCTACTCTTTATCCAGCCTCTATTTAACCAGTATAGGTGAAGTTGTGCTGCAGTAATAAAAACCCTCTCACGTTCAGTGGCTTACTATAGCAAAGTTTGTTTCTCACTTAAGAATTGTCTGGAACCCTGGGTGATGCCGCAGGACAAATGTCTTCCCCGTGCTGACCCAGCATTCCAGCTTCTCCCATCTATGGCACTTCTCATAGCAACCAGTGCTGCCACTCTCCTGGGGGCTGACATGGAGCCCCAAGGGCCATGCTGCACCCCGCATCACTCCACCCGCTCTGGCATGGACCAGTCACACGGATCCACCCAAGACCTGGGAGGGGTCATTCCTCCGTGGGTCTGGAAGGTCCCAGAAGGCCAGGGGAACAGAATCTAGGCGAGTGTGAGAAGGCTCTACCACAATTCTTTTTCAGAACTTAGCCCTTTTCCTCATATGTTCTCCTTTTTCACTTATGTCCTCTTCTTTCCTCTTCTCTTCCTCCCCTCCTGCACCCCAGTCCGTGCCTCCCATGTCCTCCCCTTTTGCCTCACTCCAACTGCTGCCCAGTATTCTCCCGACCCCCAATGCACACAAAGCAGATGCTGGCCAAGGGTGGCACTGTGACTGTCTGGTCTTCTTGACCTTGAGCTTCTTGCCTGGATGTTGGGGGATTTATAACATAACCCTCCGCTTGTCCAGAGCACTTTTTCCAGAGGCTGAAGGGCTGGTGAAAGTCAAGCCTGCCGTCTTGCCCTCAAGAGGCACCAGGCAGCGCCAGAAACATCCCATTCTCCTTTCAGGAGTCAGTGTTTTCAAAGACCCCACCAATCCCAGTAAACAGGTCACTGGAAGGGGGTGTATTTGATTCCCTGCATGGGATCTAGGCACTGACCACTTGCCTTAACCGAAAGGAGTGATCAGTTTGACTTTTTGACAGTATCCTGAAGGGGTCCTGGCAAGTGTTCCAGATTACCACAAAGACCTCAAGGTGCTGTGAGTTAAGATTGAGCCTGATTTTTCACAGTTGCAACAGATGGGAGAGAGCTTGTGTGGGGAACAGGAGGGAGGCACACGACAAGGAAGCCTGGCTCTACCATCGGTTCGCTGTGTCTGTTAGGTGAGTCTGTCTCTCTGGGTCTCAGTCCTGTCCCCCCAAAAGATGGTGTTTGGACAAGGTGAACCCTGAAAGAGCTTCTAAGGCTCTGAAGCTCTGAGCCTGGTGAATCTTGGTTGCCTCGGAGGATAACGCATATGACCAAGAGTAGGATGTATTACTTAAGGATTTAGAAGTGTCCCCATAGAAGAGAAGGGGCAGAAACGCGGTGAGGAGAGGGTTAGGGTGTCAGGGGGGGAAATCAAGGTATGAACAGGCAGCACCAAGGGCAGGCAGGGTTGGAAGACTTTATACATATTAATTGCTTATTTTCCTCAAAAAGCAGCTTAGATTATATGGTCAATTTTATTCTTTGTAGTCTCTCCTTTTTTTTTTTCTTCTTTACCCCTTATAAAAATTTTAGTGTCAAAAAATGCTGAGGATGAAAATATTAGGAAACTTAGAATCAGCTTGTTGAGACATTCGGTATAGACACATCAGCTTTGGGTGATTTCCCCCAAAGTTGAAGGTTATAATTTTTCTACTCTTCCTAAGAAATAATGGCCTCTTGGAATGTGCAAGTAAATTAGTCATACTGTGTCCTGAGAATTGGTCTCTGTAATACATCCTGGTCTCTGAAAAAGAGCTGCAGTTGTATAATGGATTTTAGAAGTCTCCAAAGCTGGTTCAACTAACATATTTGTTAGTCTAATAAATGATATTGCTTTTGTGAAGATTTTTCCATATAGCACAATTTAATAGAGGAATCAATAGTTTCTCAGACATGACAAAAGGACCTGGGCATGCTTTGATGGGAGACACAAAGTCTCTTGTTGTTCTAATAAAGCCAAAATGGAAAAAAAAAGTTTTCCCCCCTCTTTCAAGTGTATTTTTATGAAGCTAAAATATACATACCACCGTCTCTAGGAAAATATTTGTTTATCAATATTTTTTCCTGCAGCATCGTCTTACTGTTATTACACATGAATATGCATTTTGCTTTCATCTTACTCCTTCCCCTTGTTTGAAAAGCTGTCACTAGTTCATGCTTCTTTGGGGAAAAACTCATGTCTGAAGATATTTTGATCCATTGAATCTATGGGCTATTTCTTTAGAAATCATTTTAGAACTGTTTTGGACCAACATTGGCATCTACCTATGTTTCTTCTTATTGTAATTTTTTAGAAGTCCCTAAAGTGGTTCCGTATATGTGAGAAGCCATCTCCCGTAGCAGGTCCTGCCTTGACTGGCGCATACAAAACAGATGAACATAAGGGAAGGGAAGCAAAACTGATATAAAAACAGAGAGGGAGACAAAGCATAATATGGCTTTTAGGTTGCCTGTGGCGTCCTCTGACTCTCAAGGCCATACTGATACTTTGCTGGCTTTAGTTAATGGGCTAAACAAATCTCTTCTGGAGCGGCTGAAGCTGCCTGGAAAGAAACTGCTTTGGCCTTGAGACTGTTAGAACATCTGTGTGTCTCTTCCTCGGCCAAAGCTTGTAGTTTTTGCCATGGAATGTGTTATTTGGAGGGTGTCTGATTTTCCCGGCGATGGGTTCTACCTACTGGCAGAAACAATTTGCTGACATTGTCCCTTAGCAGTTATCCCTAAATAACACCATCCTCAAATATGAACCCAAAGATGGGCCAGAAAATGACGTTGGGGGACAATTTCTACCAAACCGATGAGAGTCTGCTCTTTGAAAAGCTGAGATTATTGGCCATGGCTGTCTTTAGAGATAGAAGGAGTCTCAGAACATTTCCAGAGAGAAGACAGACGAGTACATCAATGTGTTAGGGGAGCTAAAATTGATTGTAGAGACTACGTATGTTGAGAATAGGAGTTTTCAACTTGACAACATGTTAGAATTACCTGGTGGGCTTTAAAAAAACACTAGCTTGGGTGGCTCAGTCGGTTAAACGTCTGACTTCAGCTCAGGTCATGATCTCACAGCTCATGAGTTCAAGCCCCACGTCAGGCTCTGTGCTGACAGCTCAGAGCCTGGAGCCTCCTTCCGATTCTCTCTCTCCCTCTCTCTCTCTCTCTCTCTCTCTTTCTCTCCCTCCCTGCCATTCTCCCACTTGTGATCTCTCTCTCAGAAAGAAATAAAACATTAAAATATTTAAAAAATAAGTAAAAAAAACACCAGAGTCTTGGTCTTGTACATAGAGATTTGATTCAGCTGGTCTAGGGTAAGGCTTGGGCAACAGTCTTCACTTTTTCTCCTTTTCAGGTGATTCTAATGTGGAGTCAGGGCTGAGAACCGTGAGCCTAGAGCAGTGTTACTCAGAGCATGGGTCCTTAGCCAGCTGCAACAAAATCACATAGGAACTTGTCAGAAATGCACTTAGGAGTGGACCCCAGGAATCTGTATGTTTTCAGTCCTCCAGAAGATTCTTATCCATGAGTCTCGAATGTGAGCACACATCAGAATCACCTGAAGTGCTTGTTAAAATGCAGAAAGCTGATTCCACCCCCAAAGTTTCTGATTGAGCGGGCTGGGACGAGGGCCGGAGAGCTTGCAGCTTGAACATGCTCTCAGGTGATGCTGATGTTGCTGGACTGTGGTCAACACTTAGTTAGTCCCGAGCAGGCTTGGGGACTTGGACTCTTTTGGAGTTTGTTGCAAAGGTGGCTGTTTAAGGCATTAGGATCTCAGGGCTCATATAGATGGACTCTTAGAGCCAATTGCTCTGGCTAGGAAACCCTCTCCCCCACCCCCTTTAAAAATTATTTATTTAGTTTTTTTTTGGAGGGGGGAGAGTGAGAGAGAGAGAGCCAGAGAGCACGAGAGAGAGCGAGCGAGTGCATCCCAAGCAGGCTTTGCACGGTAAGCACAGCGCCTGACGTGGGGCTCAAACTCACGAATTGTGAGATCATGACCTGAGCCGAAATCAAGAGTCAGGTTGCTTAACCAACTGAACCACCCAGCGACACCCCTTTCTCCCCCAACGTCTTTTGAAAAATATTTTTCTGAGGCAAGGCTGCAAAGCAAGGAGTAAAGTCCACAGTCAAGCTTTATCACAGATGATAGCCACCAGTTTAGCTATTTTGACTAAAACACTTTGCCAGTTTTATCAGGGTAAAATGAATTAACTTGAAAGATTTTTCTTTCCCTTTTCTGTATTGATTGGTTGGTTGAACGTCTTAGGCAAAGTGATGGAAGGTTTGATTGTCAGACACACTTTATAGTAGAATCTGCTTTGCCTCAGTGATAGGAGTAGAACATAATTAAGTATCTTTAGGTAAATAGAGGTAACATTTTTTTTTCTATGTCACTGAGGGACAGGATGATACTTAAGGCAGTGCTTCTCCACAAGTATTTGGGATGGAAGCAGAGGAAGGGTGAAGTGTCTTTTCTGGGTGATTCAGGTGTGAGAATTACTGCTTTGGAATAAAGGTCCCAAACTAGATCGTTTCTGAGGACTGGGAGGCCCGGGGCTGGGTGGTGAGGACAGGGGGCGCCTAGAGTCCCTTTGCCCGTCTGCAGGGAGCGGACTTCTCCCCGTCCGGCTGATTTTGGACACATGTGAAGATTGCACAGCTTGGCCAGACCTTCCGATTTTAAAAGGTAAGACAAGGATCCTACATTTCTTCTGAGAAAAAATGTTGGCAACGCATTTTTTAAAAATGTAACCTCCCTGTGCTGACCAAACGAAACACAACTGTGGGCAACCAGTTTGTGGCCTCAGAGTGCCTTGTCTAAGTCAAAGATTCCACTAAGAGTCATTCAAAATGAGTCCTGTTCAAAGGAACCTAAGAAATACACCCAATTTCCTGGGTTTGCTTCCTATCATTGTGATTCTGTGTGATATAGAGGCAACAGGGAAAATGTTGTTACATGGTTTTTTAAAAAGGATAATTTAAATATCTCAGGCTATAGCTCGTGTGTGTCCAGATTTTAATATAATAATCATTCTTGGTACAACATATTTCTTTGGAAATGAAATTTGGATGCATTTCAGTTTTTAATGCATAGAATTAGCAAGATAGGAGTTGGAAAAGTTTCAAACTCCATAGAAGAGTGGCCACAAAAGAACATTCAAACCAATAACTAAAAATCTCAGTGGTATGTGCTTCAATTACTGGATCTTGGGTATTCAGGGCTGACTACATCTTCCTGCATATTGAATTATTGTAGCATTAAGTTCCTGTAACATTTAGGAAATAGATGACTGAGAAGTGACGGAGAAGAGAAATTTAAAAAGCAGGCATCACATTCCTTTTTATTATGTTTATCTGTCCCCTCAAGGACAGAGGAGGCGCTTTCCATCTGTTTAAATCTTGGACTGGCATTTCCAGCTCTGAGGTGCTGGAGGGTTTGTGGGTCTTACTCAGACACGTGACTTTGCATTTCACCCCTCAGACTTCCATTTCGTTAGGGGGAGTCTGCGATTACGTGCACTCATTCCTACCGTGTGGTAACAGTTTTCTCTGCCCTCTGCTGAGTTTGTTGATGGTTTTGTAGTTGTACAATGTCTGAAGCTGCCGACAGGGCGGAGAGGCCTGGACAGAGCCTTGGTGGTAACCCCATTGTGTTCCCTTTATATGTCGAATTTCAGCTTTTGTGGCCTCTGAAGATATGATTTGGTATGTGTTGGCAGGTCAACAGAGGGAAATTTTCCAGGGATGAAATCCAAGGTTGTCACTGTTACTTCTGGAATATAAATATAGAATCATGGTCACTGGGATTTCCCTATGGTCCACACCAATGTATGGGAAATAGGATTCATCTAAGATAGTCACATCTGGCTAATAAGAAAGTGGTATTTTGTTTCACTTTTGCTATTTCTCCTTGTGTGTTTTCTGTCTTGGGGTCCCTGTGGAGAAGATGGAATTTGTATGTTTTTGGATCTCTGGCCAAATACCATCTAATCTCTTCTTAAGCCTGAATAAAGTCTTTACAAGCACAGATATACTTGAGAAATCTGAAATTGGGGAGGGATACAAGCTTGTTGCCGTTTGGAGAACAAGCACAGAAATTTTTTGCCTGATGTAGTTTTTGTACTTTGGAAAGTAACCGAGAAAGGGATAGGAACAGGCAGATTTTTAATTAAATGAGTAATTTTAGAAAGGAAAAAAACCATTATGGAAATTGAAAAGAAATATTTTGAATTCTGACTCAAGTCCTGGTATGAATTTGGAATGTTCTAATCTGTTCAGCGTGAGCCAGAAATAGTTTCCTAAGGAGGTAGACATAGGCTCCTCGAAGCAGAGCTTGGCCCCTGTTTCTGGTGCCATAGGTAGAATGCGGTTCTGTTGACTCTTCTCTGAGGTGGCTGCTTGGGGACGTGGATGGAAATCCTAAGCCTGATCCATGTGGTGTTGTCGGGTGTCCCAGACTTCCCTTCCCATTGGTCTCAGCTATGAAGTTGCCCACTTTTCCCCAACCCAGTGAAATGAGTCAGCTCTTAACCTCTCTGGTCATCAACTTTTTATAAAACTAAGGGTGATAATATTTTCTCTGTTGCTCCATGACATTTTGATAGTCAGTTGAGATAATAAATTATAAGTGCTTTTCCAATTGCCAAGCGATACAGAGATGGACAGATGGATTAGTCTACTACAAGGATGACAAAAGGAACTTGGCAACTTTCCAGCCCAAATCAAAAGGTTGTAAGTGGTATCAAATGTCCATAGGCAGGTCATTTAGGAGCATTGTCCCATTGCAATCAGCCTCAGAGGTCAGTCAGATTTGAATTCAAATCTTTGCTGTACCAACTATACAGTGCAATATTTTTTCTGATCTTCACTTTCCTCATCTATAAAAATAGCTCAAAACCTACCCCACAAAGTGATTGTGTACATTGAATGAGATTATATATCAGGAAGTACTTATATAGCTAGGTTTCTATTAGATGCTCATGACGTGTTGATTTGATTCATTGAGATATTCACTGACAATGATATTCTGAAACCATATGCAGCATACATAGGGACATCCAAACCTCTGTGAACCACTTTGTGGGGCCAGTCCAGTTCCTTCTAATCTGAAGAAGACAGAATTCAAGTCCTGCTGTACAAGTAGGAGATTGGCTAAGCGGTCCCTCCTTAATGAATATTGCGCCCACAAGCATTATTCCTTCTGCATAAAGCATTGCTTCTCCAAATGTTCTCTTTTACAAGGCAAGTATCTCTGCATAGGGAACACATGACTTGATTATTAACCTTTAGCTCTTCAAATTCAGCTAGTTGAGTTTGAGTTAGAGGCGTATCCTGGGGGTGGGAGCAGGGTTAGGTTCTAAGGTCAACAAGTAAGGGGACAAATTCAGTGTGGTCACAATTACCATCAAATTGCCCACAATCCCACTACATATGATTTTGTGCATATGTAATTAGACAACACAGTTCTACCTCAGAGGTAGAAAAGATGGTTGTTTTCAGGGGAGTACCAGTTGAAATCTATGACTTGTGCTTAGGAGTCAAGTTATAGGAAAAATGTTTAGTTTTGTTCTTATAGTTGAATTTGCTCAATTTAAATGTGTTTTGATGGTACTCACTGTACTTTACTAAGGGGAGCTAGCTGACTGCAGGGTCCTAGTAGAATGGGACTTGAACCAGGCTTGTTTGAAATGGAAACAAGATGGAGACACAGGTCTGCTTCCTGGACTGTTATCTAGAGTGGGAGGCCTGGGTTTACCACCAAAGATGAGATACTCTGGGAAACAGTGACAGCAAGAGAAAATTGGGGAAGAGGAGGGTGAACAAAAGGCAAGATTTTTTTAGAAGTATGTGCTCAGTGACTATGTAAGTGCTCAACCAGTAATTGTCAAGTAAATGAATTAATTATGATTATTTGCCAAAAGTTTGTCTAATTTATGTCTCCATCAGTGAATATGAGAATTTCTGCTTCACAGCAACCTTACAAACATTACATATTTTACAAATTTTTGTGCCATTCTGAGAGAAAAACACGTTGTTTCAGTTTTTATTTTAATGTACATTTAAAAACAATAGAGTCAGTCTCTTCCTTTCACAGAGTAGAAGGATAAGGTCAGTTAGCTGATTGCTTGATCCTTGGTCTGACTTCAGCCACCACAATCCATGCTAACTTTGATGTCTGTGACTTTCTGTGACAGTCACTTGCCCTAAGTGGGGTTCGTTTGCTCTGGAGTGCCGCTTCAAAGGACTTTTCTCTTGGACCGGGTCTGGTCTAGTGCAGAGCCAGCTTCCATTCCTGACCTGCTCTGTACCGGTTGCTGACCATTCCCTTACATAAGACCTCTGCTTAGGACACGTGGGGTCCGCACACTATTGTGCACCTCACGACCATCTTGCACTCTTCTTTCCTTCTCTATGCCTGTTCAACTTCCTCCCCTCCTACTACTGCTAGTTAAAGCTCCACTTCCTTCCAGGAATGATTTCTTTCCCCACTGAATACATCACACAATTGATTGAGCCATTTAACAAGACTAAGTGTCAAGTAAATGGCACAGACAACAATTGGCATCTTTTGTAATAATGGAGTTTGTGTGTAGTCGATGAATAATAAGAACAGTGGTCTCGGGCACTTGAGTGGCTCAGTCATTAAGCATCTGACTTCGGTTCAGGTCATAATTTTACAATTGGTGAGTTTGAGTCCCACATCAGGCGCTCCTTCCAGTGAACGTGAGCCCTGCTTTGGGTAAAATCATGAGCCTCAAGAAGCACCACTTCTCTGTCTATGCTCCTCACTCATTTGTGTTCTATCTCTCTCTCAAAAAAAAAAATAAAATAAAGAGAACTATGGTCTTTGGAGTCAATGGGAATTTATCATAAAGGCATCATGTCTGAGATGGAAAAGGAGAATCACTAATTTAGGGTTCAATTCAATAAGCAGGATCTTTGTGGTATAATAGCTCTGATTTCCAGTTTTCCCAGTCAGGGACTCACCATCTACCCAACTGGAAACAGTTTAATTTGCATGCCTTATTTTTCTCAGCTGTGAGACCAAGATGCTGTGTGGTAACCTTGGAGAGCAGAGTTGCCAGATTATATAGCCTGTGGGCCAGCCAAGTGGCTAAATTAAAGGACTGATTTAAAGGAAGTTAAAAAGAAGATAAAAATGACACCAACCCAGAGATCCCATTACTCAACTCAAGTTGCTGTGTTCTGAGGAATTAGAAGCCATGATCTATGATTTGAGTATAACTCAGGGAACAATTTTGGTCTAACAGCTTCACATATATTTACAACAGCCTATCCCCCATTTCAACCCTGTTTTTTACTCTATAAACTTCCTTTTCTATGTCTAAAGAAATTCTGCTTTAATTCCTTGAGGGTCTGACCCTTTCTGAGCTTTAGTTTATGTTCTTTTGTTCTTGTACTTGACATTACCTCAAATAGTCTTGTAAAATCTTGCTTCTGTTCCCTTCAGAATTTTATATCCCTCAATGAGGCATTTCCCCCCTTCCTTCAGAAAAATAGCTGCATTGCTTTCATAAGTGTTTTCTTTTATTAATACAGATAAAAATTTCAAGCTCCTTATATGATACATACTGTCTTTTCTGGCATTATTACCATGTAGAGATAACCTAGACAAGGTTATCTAAGCAAAGTTAACAACTAGCCAATCTGTATCCAACCTGGTCATCGCTGCTGAGATGCCTTCAAGAGGACTGCCCAGGAGGATGCTGGTAATCTGGTCCTGGGGGGACAAAGCTGCCTGAAGGGGCCAGTAGGCTGTTCAGAACAGTATTACTGTTCACTGATATGGTTCATGGACGAAGCCACCATGATTCAAAGGCCTTTTTTTCATTTGTTTATTCATTCAATGGATGTTTACCACCTCAGATGAAAATGGCTATCATTTATTTTCAGGAGAAGGTAAACTGCTCAAAATTTTGAAAGAGCAGTTATTCATCTGAGAGAGATTATTTGAGGTCTGTGCTTTGCCAAGAATAGGGGATAAAAAGATATACCAAGACACTGTTCTTGCCCTACAGAAGTTCCTTGTCTGGTGGGGGAGAGGGACAAACCAACAGTTAATTATGATCCAGCATGACAAATGCCTGATAGAGGTCAGAACTGATAGAGGCACTGTGCCTCGTTTGGGGCATAAGAGCGAGTGTCAGATAGGAAGACTTTTTGGAAAAACGGATGCTTCAAGCAGAGCAGCCACAGTGTTTATGTGGAGGGGGGATGGGATGTGACATGGGAAGGGAGCTACTATGTGAATGTATTAGCTTCCTATTGCTGCCGTCACAAGTTGTCACAGATTAGGAGGCTTAAAACAACACCGACTCTGGAGGTCTGAAGTTTGCACTGGGTCTCCTTGGGCTAAAATCAAGGTGTTGGCAAGGCGTGTTCCTTCTGGAAGCTCTCGAGAAGAATTCATTTCCAATTCCTAGAAGTACCCTGCATTCCTTGGCTCATGCCCCTTTTCTCCATTTTCAGGGTTGGCAACCGCCCCTCCACCCACCTTGCACCTTGCTTCTATCTTTCCCTTTCTGACTCTGACTTTCCTGCCTCTCTCTCTCTCTCTCTCTCTCTCTCTCTCTCTCTCTCTCTCTTTCTCTCTCACTTAGGAGGATGCTTGTGATTACATCTGGCCCTCCTGGATAATCTAGATTAATTTATCTAGCTTCAAACACTTAATTTAATCACAGCTGCAATATCTCTTTTGCGGGTAAGGGTCATATTACAGGTTCTAAGGATTAAGAAAGACATCATTGGACCTCTTTGGGGGGGCCATTATTCTGTCTACCACAATGAGCAAAGGGCACTTTGGAGGGAAGGAGAAGGAACCCCAATCTGAAGTCATCTGAATATAGTGGTCAGTGCATAGTCTGAAAGATAGCAGTAGAATAATTCAAGGATGAACTGTTTACCTTCTTATATGTAATCTGAGTCTCTTGTTACACCTGTGAGACCATTAATGGCCCTATTCAAGTGACGAAATGAGCCACCACTTGACATTTCTTCTTAGGAAAGAAAAATATAGATTAGGACAGTGTTGTTTCTTATAATGAAGCTATATGAAATTGTACCTTAAGAAATAATGTAAATTGGGGGCAGCTGGGTGGTTCAGTCAGTTGGATGTCCAACTCTTGATTTCAGCTCAGGTCCTGATCCCACAGTTCGTGGGATGGAGCCCTGAGTCAGGCTCTATGCAGGTAGTGTGGAGCCTGCTTGGATTCTCTCTCTCCTCTTTCTCTGCCCCTCCCTGATGCATGTGCATGTACACACACACACACACACACTCTCTCTCTCTCTCTCTCTCTCTCTCTCTCTCTCCCTCACACTCTCTCAAAATACATAAATATCAAAAAAAATAGTGTGGATTCAGAGATAGTTAAAAAGTTGTGAACAATCTTGACAGGAAAGACTTGCTAGACTCTGTTTACCTTGCTTAAGAACTAGTTTTTTTCAGTTTCCTTCCTACTAGTTTCTTCAAATTTGCAGTTCAGAGTGATAACCCACAGGTGTGTCTTTTTCTCACCTTCCCTTGTCACTGAGCCCAAACTGGGGAACCTCGTGCCACCCCCGAATCAGCACTGGCCCCCCAGCCAGTGTCAGCTGATCCTGGCCCAGCTGCTCTGCCGGCTTTGGCCATGGCAACTAACAGGGCATCTTGGGTCCCCTGGTCTCTCTGCAGTAGTGGAAGCTAGCGGGGAGAGGATGGGGTCCAATGGAGCGGGACGTGGATGAAGGACGTCCCAGATCTGCTATGCTCTGTTCCTGGTGGGCTGCCTAGGTGCTACAGGGGGTGGAGAGGTGTAACTTTCAAAGCTTTTTTATCCATTTGTCTTAGAAGTGTTTTCACACTGATTATAGAATACTTAAGTATTTATTGCCTTTGCAAACTGATTAAAGAAACTCCAGAACAAAGAAAACGTCAGACATCATGCATTCTTGAAACAGTCTTTCAAGAGTGCTTCAGCTGTCAACTGTGCTTCCCAGTACCCTACTTTGTTTTCCCATCAGCCTTGCCCACACTGAACCGATTCCCCTGGGAGGTGGTTGTGTTTGGTGCTGGGGAGTTTTAGCGTTCTGTGGAAGGTATGGGGCTAGTGCTCCCTTTGAAAATTTGTGCTTTGCCAGTATTCTTTCACAAGTGTTCTTTCTTTCTTGTTAGCATCCCAGATTCCTTCCTAAATTGGCTTGCCTTTGGACTCTGAGCCCTCTCTCCACTTTTTCTTTAGGGGACTGGAGTTGCTGTGTTGGGACAGGAAAGGCATGGACTCAGACATCGTGGATCTGGGGCTGAGTCTGGCCTCTACTACTTGCTCATTGTGCAAACACAAGCAAGTCACATGACAGTCAGCTGCTGAGTGCCGTCAGTAAGTGTGATTCTTCAGGCGGTCATCCCAACAACCCTGTTCTGTTGTAGGTAGACAGAAAGTAGGGAAACACTAATCCTTATGGCTCACAGGCAGTGGAGCTAGGATTCAAAATTGGTGTGTCTGATTCTGAATCCAGGAGCTTCTAATGGTTTTCATCAGGGTGAGAGGTTCTTCAGGGGAAGGTGAGTGAGTAGGGCATGGCTGGGTGGTTATGGGACCTCAGTCCCTCCTTTGGGAAAAGTTCTACTGTTATCTGTTTGATGATTAAGAACTTTTAGGAAAAAAGTTTGAAGCTAAAAAACCATAAAGAACAATCACATTTTTACTCCATTATTCCTTTCTAAGTTATGTAATCTCCTGGAGACTGTCTTCTGTGAACTCAAGGTTATAATAGTACAGTCCTATGGAATTGTAGAAAAGATGGAATGAAACAAAATAAATGAACCATCTGATATGGGATAGAGCCTTCCATACCAGTGAGTTCTCTTATTCCTTATCATACAGAGGTTTTTCACTTAATATACGGCTCCACTGTGCCCAGAGCACAACTGAACCATTTATTTGGGTATTTTCACATTATTTATAATTGTGACTAATTAACTCAACAAATAATTGTTTAGAATCAACTGTGCCTAGAAATGTGTTGGGTCTGTGGCCAGGGAGGGCCTAGCAGAGGAGGGTGGGGCATCCATCTAATATGGCGGCTGTGAGAGCTGCCCCACCCGACCCTGGAGGGAAATTGGTGTCTGAAAAGCCTTTTCTGGGAATTCTTACCTTTGGTTATCTTTCCAGAATTTATCACTGAAATGTAAAGCCATCAAGAGAGGCAACTTCTCAGTTTTTGTGAGTTTGTTCTCTGGAGGATTGGGGTGTGAACTGGATGGTAGATTTGAATGAAGACTTGAGATGAAGGAAAGGGATCAGTGGGAGGTAGGGACAGCTCCAGTGTCAAAGTGTATTTCTTCCTGACTCAGCCAGAGTGGGCCTGTGCCATTGTCAAGGGACTATGATGACATTCATGTTATATTCTCTGGGTCTTTGGTCTACACTGCTGGCCTGGGGATGCCTATTAGAATCTGTCCACTGATCATTGATGCAGGGGGTTTTGTTTAGAAAAGAGGGTGACTCAGGCCAATCAACTCTGAGGAGACCACCTAGTAAAACAATCAGACCCAGACTAGGGGAACAGGGATGGAGCGGAGTAAGAAGCAGTGAGTCAGGTACTCCAAGTGACACACTATAACTCCCACAGACATTGAGCTTGGGGTTAGGGACAAATACCAATTTCAAGCAGCAACCCCCAAACTCAGGGAAATATGGACTTAGTTGAAAAAGACCTTGAGAATTTTTCTAAATTTGGTAAGAGTATGGCGTGACACCAGCTCTGGGACTGACATAAATAAGTTGTTGCATAAGCCAAAAAGGTCAGAGAAGAAAATAAAGGGAAGAGATCATTCAGGACGAGGCATCTCTTGAATGATGGCCTGGAAAAAGTGAGAGTCTGGCCTGTACAAAGAGACTGGTTTGGGCAAGAAAAGATACTAAGAAACCTTTACAAGAGAACAATAATGAAATGACCAATCACAATCACCAATGTTAATATGTGCCAGACACTCATCTAAACCCTTTGCAGGAGCTCACTCAATCCTAGTAACATTCTTATGAAACAGGTACTATTATTACCCCCACCTTACAGATAAGGAAACAGGCACAGTCAGGCTCAGGTGCTTGCCTGAGGTCAGTGGTGAGGTTCTGACTGAGAGCCTAACCCTGGAACTCCTGCTCTCAAGTACTTGCTTCCTCTCTACAAAGTACACCAGGTGCTTACAAAAAGGCTGGTGAGAAGCGAAGACCAGATCAATGGTTTTTATTAAGGGCCAGATGTCCTGGGTTAGTGAGCGAGCTAGTGTGTCTGTTAGTGTTTGGTTTTTTTATCCCCCCTAATGAGTGGGGAAATGTAGCATTGGTTCCTTTTCCAAAGAATTCAATGACCCCAAATAGTTAAGAATCCCAAGGCTGGGCTTCTAGGCTGCCTGTTGAGCCACAGAGTTGGGCTGATGTGTGTTTTCAGGATGGACTGGCTGGTACTTTGTGCTGGATCTCCCCAGAAGTGTGTTTCTAGCAGCTCACTCTCTGTCCTTGTGGGAAATTTGGCTGGGAGGGACTGTCACCTGGTAAGCATTTCATTTGCCAAGCTTGGCTCAGTGTATATTTACTAGAAGATGAAGCCTGTTAAAGCAGAAAAATGGTCTCTGCACTGGAACATTTTTCTTTAAGTGTCATTATCCATGACTTCTACTGAGGGAAAAGAGAGGCAAAATCCTTATATTCTGGGAAAACGCTTTTACGATTTTCTGGTGACATTGATTATAGCTTATCTAACTTCATAACAGATCTGTCTTATCCATAAGATACAATGTAGCTTGAAAATCCGAAGAGATGCTGGGGGTTGGGGAAGGGGACATCACTCTTATTTCCAGGGAAGGTTTTGTATTACGGTAAGTCACTTCCCCTAGACAACTTAGACTAAGCAGAGGTTCTTTCTGTGAAGATCAATATTGTCACTCGTCCTGAGCAGCAAAGAAATGTGTGTGTTTTTCTCCCTACCATCTACACCTAACAATGAAGAACAAGGAAACAGGAACAACTGGTATATTAGAGTCACCCGACTGGGGTCTGGAAAACTACCATTTTGCATTCATTTTCCAGTGAATCTCACTTAGGTTAAGGGTCCATGGCCAATGGTTGTTTACTCATATATTTTCAATTTTACTTGCTGATAATTTCTTTGTATGTTTGGGATCAGTTTCCTTCTGTCTGAATTATATCCTTGAAAATCCCTTTGGATGGAATCTGTTGAATGAATGTCCTCATTTTGCTTTGTTCTAAAAGATAATTTTAATGAATATGGAATTTATAATTTTTTCTTCAGCTCATGAAGATATTCTACTATTTTCTGATTTCCAATGCTGTTATAGCAAATGTAGCTGTCAAACGAACTGTCACTCGCTCGAAGGTAATCTGCCTTTTCTCTTTGTCTACTTTCAGAGCTTTCTTTTGTCTTTGATCTATAGTTTCACCATAGTGTGAAATCCTCCTTTAGAGGAGGACTTATTTTTGCTTACTTGGGATTCACTGCATTTTAATTTCTAGACTACTAGAGATGGAAGTTTCTTGAGCCTTAGTTTTAACTTCTATAAAATGGTAATGGTGATCACTTCTGGTTCAGTGGGTTTGGTGAAAGGATTACATGAAGCAATGCATGCATATTTCCTACAAGGAAGAATTTCTCTAGTTGTGTTTCACTGAACTAGGTATCTTCTCTGTTCAGGTTTCCTCAAAATGTTCTGTGACCAAACTGATTTGGGAAGTGCTGATTACTGCAGACTCTCTTGGAGAGTTGCAAAGCTCATCAGCATCATGAAAGCCCTGAGAAGTCCTGCAGTATTCTCCACACTCAACGTGCCCTCAGAACAGCCTTTGTCATGAATATGTCTTCATAGCTCATATTTCATGGGACATGGCTTGGAGGAATACTGTATAAAATATTGTATGAAATATTGAGTGTATAAAAAATTGAATGAAATGTCTTATTGAATGAGAAAGCAGTATTTCTCCTCCACAGTCAAGGGTTTTACACTAAGCCAAAACCAAGAAAAGGATAGATTACACCATAGATCAAGAAGATCGGAGATCATATGAGAGCCATGTTCCAGGCCATCAGAATCTAAACCTGCTGTCAGGAGGGCATTGTCACCTCCCTTAGTGGGAAGCCACAAGGACGGAAGTGCCCACTGGTATCTGGGATCTAGATCACATGCACAGTTGTCCTTCTGGGTGAAGGACACAGTGCTTCTTTCTTCCTCAAAGGAACCCTGTTTGGTTTCAAGGGCCCATTTTTGAGAAGTTTATAGTGTAAGGAGATTACAGTTGTTGATTAGGAAGGAATATTATGATGTTAATGTGTGTTTGAATTTGGAGGCTTTCATGCAGCAGTGAGCATTTCTCCTGAGAAGGACTGAGGGGAGCAGAGCATCAACAACACATTCGGATTTACCTTGAGGTTGAGACCCTAGTGGTCATGTTTCAAAAAGGAACATTTCTAATGTCACTGTACCACCTATGTTTATTGTCCATTTTCCGAGAGAAAAGAGAGGCAAGTGCAGAAAGTTAGTCCTAAGTGTCTGGAGGCATATGGCGGCAGGTCCATTTTCTTACCAGAGGAAGAGGAAAGTGTGTAACTATGTATTTGTAAAGTTGGTTTAGGTTGTTTAATTACTTTTCCCAAGAGGTTTCAGGAACGTGATCTCTATTTCCTTGATCAGTGCCATGAATAATATTTCTACACCTGTTTCCTGTGTAGTCTAGGAGCAAATATCTTCTTGAATCAGGCCTGATCTTACTGAAAAGTAAGATGAATGCTCCTTTGTGTTTCCCTGACTCTCAGGAAGCCATCGCCTGGTTCAGGTGTGCTCACAACCGTCCTGGGGAACTGACAAAAAGTGTGAAAGGGGCAAGGGGTGGGGGGCTCTGCTCCAGGGGTTAGAGCTGGGTCTCACATATACTGCCTGCCTCAGAGGGCCCTGAGCTCCTGGTTTAAAGTGCAGGTTTCTAGGTCCCATGCCAGACATACCCAGAGCATCAGCATTGTCCATTTCCCCATGAGATTGGAGTGATGGTAAAGTCTGAGTTCTCTGTGGGAGCACTCGGGTGCGGTCACTAGAAATGGCTGTGTCTCAGGTGTCTTTGCCTGATTGTTCAGATAAGAACACACAACTCCTCCTCACACAAGCTGTGATGGCCTTTATATGTCCATTCACTCTTAAGTTCTCTGCAAAAAATGCTCCCTGGCTGGCCAGTTTGCTTGAGGTAACTGGGTTGATATGGGCTAGGAACAAACACATGTAATTATTAGGAATTATTAGGAATCTTACATTTCTAGACCATCTCAGTAGTTTTCAAAGCGCTTTCAAAACTAAAGCCACAAATGTGTTATTTTCTGGATCCTCCCTATGAGTCTGTAATATCTGTAAGATAAGCAGAATAAGTATTAATTCTCCCATTTTACAAAAGTGGAAACAGATTCAACTGGATTAAATGATGTGTTCAATGTAGACAGTGTTGGAGTCAGATTTAGAGTCTAAGTTTTCCTGCCTACCCCCTTCTCATCCTTCCTCTCCCACCCCCATTGAACACTCCTTACTTCCTTTTGCTCTTCCTTAAGGTTTTTGCTGCTGTTTCCATGAATCAATGTCAACCAAGTGGCCTCTTGGTTGTGGGCCACTGTGGACGCAGTTCCCTTTGCAATCCCAAAACACTGTAATAATTTACCACCTTACTAGCCTGAGTCCTGGCACTTCCCGACTATGTGCAGTGACATGTCTGTATCTCTACAGAGGGAGAAATGTGAGGGCAACTCAGAGGAACGTTTGTCTAATCAGGCTGTTTTGTGATCATTTACTTCACTTTACTGACATTTCCTTTTTGAAATATTTATCTATTTTTGGGGAGAGTGCAAGCAGGAGAGGGACAGAGAGAGGAGGACAGAGGATCTGAAGCAGGCTCTGCGCTGACAGGCTGACAGCAGTGAGCCTGATGTGCGGCTTGAACTCACGAGTGACAAGGTCATGCCCTGAGCCAAAGTTGGACACTCAGCCGACTGAACCCCTTGGTGCCCCCACTGTACTGACATTTCTAACTCTTGATTTTGCAAAGATAAAAATAATATACAGCAATAATCATGCCATCTGGAGAGGTGGGATGCATCTGGTTTCTCCCCACCATCCAGGACACATGTACCCACCTACAAAAGTGGCGCTGTGTTCTATGCAGTTTGGCAGAGTAAGGGCGGGTATCTGCATGATTTGAACGGTAAACATTTTTAACTAAACTAATGAGCAAGTTGCTGTTCTGATTACCCAGCACAAAGAGAATAGTTTTCCAATTCTACAATTAATTTGATCCATGCAGATAGCTTATGTTCCAGAATCCATCTAGCACTAAATCCGAAACGATTGTCTAACCTACAGAATTCTCCGAGTAACTACTTAACAAGTTTTTTACCTTCTGGAGACTGTAGGCCCAATCAGGAGGAAAAAGTAAAAAAGAATTTTTCCCTTCTATTAGGCTTTTTACTTTTGAAAGTCTTTGCAATGATTTATCATCCATCTGTATTTACTCGGCACCTACAAGGCTTTGGGTGTGGAGGTTGGACAGTTTCACGGAGCACTGAGGTAGCAGATTTGTCCTGCTTTCAAAGGGTTTCATAGTAGTATTCTGCTTTTTTGTGTATTTATTCTTCAAAACTACTGGTTTTTCCTTCCCCAGCACTGGTTAAGAAGGCATTTCTTACTTTCTCTTTAAGTCTCTGATCAGAAGGTCCTCAAGGTGAATGGTGATGTCTTCTGACTGTGGGTAAATGTGAGTGGCCTGGCCTGCCAGCTGCCTGCTGAAGTGAGTTAGCTGCCCTGTGCCTGCACCCAGAGCTCAGGACATGAGCTGGGCAACGGCTGAGTCCGAAGAGAAGCCAGCAGCCACATTCCGTTTGCCATGCTGTGGCCGCTTCGTCCCCTTAGCACTTGCGGGGGAGCATGGCGGCCATGTGGGGCCGTGTTCTGTACCTTTGGGCATCAAGGCAGACTTCTCTCTTTGTCATACCAAGTTTCTTGTACAAGTCACGGTGCATAGGAAACCATTCTTGGAACACCGGGCTTGGTTTGGTGGAGTCCTAACCAGAGACAGTGCTGTGTTTGTCAATCCTAATGCAGGAGAGGGAGGAAGCCAGCCTTTTCTTTGGTTATCTTAATAGATATATTCCCTGAAAGCTTCCGAGGCTAATTGTGGTGAAAATGTGCCAGGTAGACCCCTTTCATGCCAACCATAATTAATAGCGTTATAGTCTTCAAGGCCATAATGCTCATCAGTTATTAATTAGCAATTCATTTTGTTGAATAAATAATATTTATGATTGATGATAGAACTTGTAATTGGGCACTAGAAGTGGCCCTCCTGAGACTGGCTTACCAGCAAATATGAACCATGACACAGTAATGAAAAACACAGAGGATCATCCAGGAAAATCCACATTAAACAGTTGTGACACAGCCAAGGTGTTCCTTCTCAATGGGAGAAAATCTCACCTTGAATGTTGGATATGTGTCCTGGAGCTGAGTGTGTTAATTGTTTCTGGCCACACAGCATTAGGGTTTTCCATTTCCTCTTAAGCTTGTAATCAGCCACCTGATTTTTTTTTTCCCAAAAAGTGAATTGTTCCTTGCTAGACAATTCTATTGACTTTGAATTACTCTTGTGGTAGGGCCTTTCGAAGTATTGTCATGACACGTGCACACAGACCTGAGGAAAAAAAAAAGTGCTTTTCCGAAAAGGTAATGATTGAAATTTTTATTTTAAATGATTCCTTAGATTGAATTCACTTTAGATTAACAGATTTTCCTGCCCAATTGATTTTCTGGCATCCATTCAGTGATCCAGCAGAGATAAAATGGGGGTTCGTTCAGTCCATGGCTCCGAGGAAGCTGAGAGCCTGGCAAACAGCCCCAGCAAAGCTGCTTTCTCGCCCACTCTGTCGGGGCAGGACAACCAGAGCCGGTCAGCTGCTGACCAGATGCTGCCTTCAATTAATATTCCAACCCTCAAAGACATTTATCGCTCACTCTCAAAAGCAGAGCAGCTGAATAATAAAGGGAAACACTAAAGCCTTTTTTTTTTTCAGAGAGCACTTATAATGGCTAAATTGCTCAAAATAAATTAGCACAATAAATAAACATAGTTTGTACAGTATCTGTAAAACAAATTCCTAGTCTTGGGAAAATAGAGAGACAAAGTGAGAACTTGCATTTAACAAGCACACACAATATGCTTCATTAAGACAGGGCTTTTTTTTTTCAATTTAAAAAGGGTTAATAAACTCCAAGATATCATTGCCAGTTAAACGGGTCTTGCACCATTTTAAGGGAAGTGAGAGGCTACAAAGGAGACAGTTAAAAAGAAACCGAGAGAGCTGTGTTGTAATGCTAACAGGCAATTAACAAACTCATGGGTGTTAATTATCTTCATACTGTATCATGTTCAATTAGCTTAGTCTCTGCAACAAAGGCAACGATGAACAATTGCTTTGATAGGCGTACAGTACTTCATTTGTAGTTAATCGGTTTAAGCCCTGCGGTTGCTAGGTTACCTTGGTCTCCAGAGGTAAAAAGCTGTACAGATGCACTATGTTTAAATGACTACAGAGAACTGTTTAAACTCAAACCATGTATAACTCTTTATTGATTTTTCACAGAAGATCTCAGCTCTGATGATAAGGTTTTGATATATTTTCCTGCTACAGCCAGTTCCTTGGAGTATTGCAGAAAAAAATCTGTCAATATGCTTCTATTATGATCTCTTGATCTGTGCCTATAAAAACCTTTAGCCACAGCCCTTATTATAAATAATGGAAGAAGCAATATCTGATTTTTTTTCACACTGTACTACACGAAGATTTTTTTCTTCATCGCTTCTGGATCCAAATTACAGGACTTCTTTCTGTACCTGTGCTCTAAAATAATAAAGAAGAATTTCTAGCTCTAATTAATTTGATTGACTCTCAGCAGGACTGGATCAGCTGTGGCATCATGAACTTTAACAATAACTACCAACTGATGGGCAGTTCACATCAATAAGACCATCACTAGCCTCTCTCTCACCTGTCACCAGGCGGGGAGTGAGCAATAACCAGCCCCCCACAGACACTCCCTGCTTAGCGCTTTCTGCCCTATTAGCAATTTATAATGGTGATCAAGAAACAGTCAGCGGCAAATCAAGACAACTGTCTGGCTGCCTGTTTAATTGGCCTTGTTTGCTTTTTGATAAATGGCTCGTGACTCCTCTAGGCCTCTGTATTTTGACTTTTAATAGGCCACAGTGATTAGACTACCAGCAGATACTAGGTCAAAACTGAGGAAAGGTGCAAAAAATGTTAATTAATATCAATAATAGGCAATTATTAGTTAGACAGAAGGACCTACTAGCTGCGTGCTCTAATGCTCAGAGCTAACTGGAAGAGAAGCATTGCCAAATTAGCATAACTGTATGCAGACTGCATGGTGGATCCTAGCAAACATCTGTTATGTTAGTAATTCAAATAGAATTCCTGCCTTTGGCGTGATATTCGCAGAGTCAGCAATCCCTCCTGGCCATTTCAAGGCACTAACAATACCCTGGTGACCGATGTCCTTCCAAATGGGCTGTGTTTCAGGCTAAAAATTAAATTGCACCTTTTCTTTGGAGTTGTGCTACTCGAGAGCTTAAGGGGGTCACTGTCCTCGGTCCAGTAGAAGGTGGAGGAGAAGGCATTTGTGTGGAAGCCATACTGACTGAGAGGAAGTGGAATGTGGGCCCAGCAGACTCAGAGAGAGGATACAAGCTTTCTCCGTTTGCTGTTTCATAATTAGCACCGAAAATATGGCTATGTCCCACAAACACATGCAACGCTATATATAATTCTCACAGCATGATTCTTCTTATTCATTCCTCAAAGTGTGTATGTTTGGGAACACAATGATAAAAGGCTGACAGTTTGGAAGTATAAAAAGCAGTAAGAATAGCAGTTAAGACAATGAAATAATAGGAAGTATAAAGCCTAGTCCCTACAACTTGTCACTGACGTTAAGGTCACCTTGGGCAGAATCCAAATGATAGTCAATGTGAGCATCAGAAATAATTTAGAGATTCTTAAGTCCAAATCAAGAAACTGAGATGTAGAGAGGTCAAGAGACTTGGTTAAGCCACCCCACTGGTTCAGGGCATGGCTGGCAGGAGACTCAGGCTTCCCAGTGTTCCTGTCCAGTGCCCTTCACCTGACCTTGCTGCTTCCCTAAGAAGTCATGGGTTTCTATCTGTCATTAGTGTCTGGTAGGTTTTTCCAAAAGGCACGTTTGAAATGTAAACATGGACCATATGCAAAACGTACTTCCGCCATGTAAATGTATGATATTTCAGAAATAGCATGTCATCAAACATACTTTATTTTTTAAAAATTTAAAAATGTGGTTATAAAATTGTAAGATCTACAACAACCTCTTGAGTTGTTTCACATTTTAATGTCAGGCACAGAATTTTTCTTTTTTTTGAGAAGGGTGGATTATAATTATGTTATCCCTTGTTTTATTTTGAGCTTGTTTTCTTATACATCTTGCTTGAACCAAACAGGGTAAAGATCTGTATGTGATGCCCTTTTCTTTCCCCACCAGAGAACTGACATTTAAGACCCATTTGACTAAACAGTTTCAAGATCTTTAAAAAAAAAAAAAAAAAAAAAGGTGCATGCATGCGTGTGTGCGTCTATGTGTGTGAGGAGGACAGAATCTGCTTCCTCAAAGACTGAAATTGAATTGTAGATTATAACTAACTGTAGTTGTCTCTCTCTTCTCCCTCCCCTCCCCCTCCTCATTCCCTCGTCCCCTGCCCCAATCTAAGAAAATCTCTGTGGGCTGCGTCTTCCCCCCAGTAGAACTGAACCATTAATCCTTCTTAGTACCATAGTGTCAAAGAAAATGGGGTTACTTTTTCATCTCTATTCCTGCAAAAATACTTTGGAAATCATCTGGTTTTGCGTCTATTAGGAAACTATTATGTAAGCTTAAAAACAACATTTTCAAATAATTCATTTCTGGGAATAAAATCTTTTAAAATGATGGAAATATGATGCTTCAGTTTTCCAGCTTTTACCCTTTTACTTAACAAAAAATATTTGTTGAGTCCTGGGCGAGGATGTAAAAGAATTATAAAGATAATGATTGGAATAGTACGTTTATGGATTATTTAGCTTCTACCATGTGGATCTCCTTATTAAACATTTCATAGGTGCCAGCCACTTAGCTCTCATTACAACCTGACACGGTAGCTGCTGAATTCCCAGTTTATGAGTGAAGAAACTGAGGTTTACCGAGTTTCTATTTACATTACACTTAAATGCTTAACACTTGTAATATAAATTTTTTGAGGATTTTAAGAATTTGCTTAATTCCTCTGTATTAAAAATATACTAGATGATTTTTTTTAATTTATTTTTTAAATTTACTTCCAAGTTAGTTAGCATATAGTGCAACAATGATTTCAGGAGTAGATTCCTTAATGCCCCTTGCCCATTTAGCCCATCCCCTCCAGTAACCCTCTGTACTCCGTATTTAAGAGTCTCTTCTGTTTTTGTCTCCCTTCCTGTTTTTGTATTCTTTTTGCTTTCCTTCCCTTATGTTCATCTGTTTTGTAGCTTAAAGTTCTCATATGAGTAAAGTCATGTATTTGTCTTTTTCTGACTAATTTTGCTTAGCTTAATACCCTCTAGTTCCATCCACGTAGTTGCAAATGGTAAGATATCATTCTTTTTGATTGCTGAGTAATACTCCATTGTGTGTGTGTGTGTATATATATATACCACATCTCTCTCTCCATTCTAGATGATGTTTTTTTTAAAAAGTTTGAGAAGCAACAACAAGATGGTTTACATCCCAGGCTTTCCCCCCAGGATATTACCTTTCTCAGAGCGTATATTACACATAACTATAATTTTAAACATTTAAAATTTTTATATTCTAGAGTGAGAGAAAGTTGTAATTATTTTTTCTTAATTATTAGGGTTTTGGTTATTTTATTCCCATAAAGTCGCTGCATTGTGATATCTTGGCTTTGTAATGATTCCATCAAATGTAAGATGTTACTGATAACAAGTTATACCATTATTTTATTCATCACAAAGGAAAAATCATGCTGCCAATGAAACCATGACCCGATGCTTCCTAATATTTTCTTCTGGGCTATCAAAGGCATTGGTGACACAGCATTTCTTTAAAAGTGCTCCACTGTGACCTCTGGGATTTTCTTCCATGTCAATAATATCCATTCTGCAAGTTTTTATATTGGTGCTTCTACTGTTCTCACATGAGCAGAGCATGACAATTCTGTCAAGACTGTAGCCTGGCTGATGGCAATAGTAGAACATGTCTGTATTTCAGAGATGTTAAAATGTGCAAAAAAAAAAAAAGGTACCCTTTAGAATCCATGAGATGTGCTAGTCACTTATCTGTCAGAGTCCAAATACCTGTAGAGTTATATAATGTTCAGATAAGTAAATCCAGTAACTAATTCCAGCCTATTAAGATGCTATGTGGTCACAAATGTTTTTCTGATAGCAGTGTTTACAGACAAGCTGTTGATGGTATTTTGACTATACAGCAAATATGAGAAATCCTGAAAATTTCTCCACTGCCCATAGCTGGATATCAGACTAATAAATAGTCTTTGGAGTTTCCTTCATGTATTTGTTACTAAGATTGACCTATGTACTTTTTTCAGAGCCAAATTCCACATGTGGCCGATTATACCTTTCATGCTTTCATTGTTTCAAGGGCACTGGTGTGGCCTAGGAATGGAGGAAGATTTCTCTTTAGCTTGATGGAGCCAGGACCACCTGGGAGAATATCCTTAAGAATTCTGGAAAGCTGAAGTCTTGGACTTAATTGGGCATCAGAGTGTCTGTCTATGAGGGAGATGGCTCTATTTCTGCATGATACCTATTGGCTGATGTGGACATCAGTCTCTGCTTTTGGTAACATGCTGCAATAGGTAGAACCTACCATTCCAGAAGAATTTTCTGCTTTGTATTATGCCTACGACTAGTCCTAGGCCACATTGCTGTATCTATTTTTTTCTTCTTGGCAAACTTTAGTACTTAGATAGATGTTGACATATCCTGATCCCATTTCTGTTCATGCCTGACATAGCCATGACTGCTAATAAGTGGCTAATCATCTTCTTCATAGGAAGTAACATATTAGTTGAGAACCAGAGTTTTGCAGTCATGCAGGCCTGGTTGTAATCTTAGCACAGTCACTTCCTAGCTGTGTGATCTTAGGCTTCAGTTTTCTCATCAGTAAGATGGGGGGCCATGGTATCTATTCCATATCTGTTGTATGTATCTGAGAAAACAGATGTGACATAGACTAGTTCCTGGATGTAGTAAGTACACAATTGATGGTATTCATTGTCATGATTATTTCTATTATTAATAGGCTCTGTCATGCTGTGGGGGGCACCTGGACCATCAGAGTCATTGCTTCTCCAGAACTCTTCTCTATGAATGGTAATGTCCTCAGGAACCTTTTATAACCAGAGCCTACTGCTTTCCCAATCCCTTCCCCTTGTTTGGAGTCTGGCTCTCCAAATAGGCATGCGTCTTCTGCCCCTATTCCTAAATTGCATCCATTCCTGATGTCCTGATTAGTTGTGCATTGATCGATTATTGATTTACTGTCTTGGATGTGTCCTTTTAAACACAGCACGGTCAAGTGAGCGTTAGATCGGAAGTTGGTCAGCTTAGATCCTAGTTGCGGTTCTATAGCTAAGGTCCTATCCACATAGCCATGTGACTTCCCTCAGCGAAATTCTTTCTCTGTGATGCTACCTTATCAGGCTAATCACTCATCCTAGCCACCGTTTAGTGACCATCTGCACAGGGCCATTCCAGGTGTTAGTGACGTTCCACGATTTATCTTAAATCCTTAAAAAATCTTGCAAAGCAGTTATTGTTCTCCTCATTTTAGAAAAACAGAAAAACAAGCTTAAGAACCTGTGTTCTTACTGCCTGTGTGATTTGGGGCAACTTAATTAACTTTTAAGTCTCAGGCTCCTCATGGAAATTTGAGAAGCTTCCTGTGGCTGCCTCACAGACTTGTGAGTAGGGAAGGAGAAGACATGTATAGGGCTCTTGATGAAGTTATAATGCAGTAGGTACTACAGAAATGTCTGGTGATAGGACTTGGAAGAGTCACATAGCTAGAAGGAATGAGCCAGATTGTAGTCTGGGTCTGTCTAGCTCTTTGACCACATGTGAGAAAGTGCCCTGTGAAGGCCTTTCTGCCTGGCATGATCCCGGAAGAGGGAGCACTGCCTCTCACTCTTGGACATTCCTCTTCTTCCTCTTCTCCCTTGTAGACTGTTACCTGCTCCCCCACATCCCATGGGCTGCATGGAAGGACCACACATACCAGAAGTTTTCTTCTCTTAAGGGCTGCAGGTTTATCCTTAAAAAAATTGTGGTGGGACACCTGGGTGGCTCATGGGTTGAGTGTCTGATTCCTGATTTTGGCTCAGGTCATGATCCCAGAGTTGTGAGATCAAGCCCCACATGGACTCATTGTTGAAAGTGGAGCCTTCTTAAGACTCTCTCTTTCTCTCTCCCTCTTTTCCTCTGCTCCTCCCCCACTTGAGCACGTGCTCTCTCTCTCTCTCAAATAAAAAAAATTGTGGTAAAATCCACCTAACATGAAGTTTACCATTAGCAACAATCAGTACATTCATAACATTGCACACCACTATCTAGTTCCAGAACATTTTCATCATTCCTTGTAATGAGCACTTACTTTCCATCCTCCCACCCACCCCCACTCCCAACCCTTGGCAACTACTAATATGCTTTCTGTCTCTATGGGTTTGCCTGTTCTGAATTCCATCTAAATGGAATCACACAATATGTGGCATTTTGTGCTTTGACTCTTTCATTTGGCATCAGATGACTTGTCTGTATCTCCTCCCTTCTCTACACCAAGCGTTAGGCAATGAGGAAAGATGTCTCAGTGTTTATTTTCAGCAAGTGCTCTTGCCCACTGACTCTTATCATCACAGTAGTTAATCAGCTTCATTGTGACAAAGCTGGCTCTTCGGGGGGGAACTTCCTGCCATGTGCTGGATCGGAACTGTAAGCCAATCAAATGTGGTAAAACCTGCTTGTGACTGAAAGGCTCTCTCGCCATGATGGTGTGTGGTCTTTGTTTCTGTAGACCGTCTTCTTCAATAGAAGTTTTCTGTTCCTTTCAGAATGATGAGACCCAGCATGTCTCATGTAGGGCAGAGCTTTGTCCCAGCCTCACTCGTGATTTATGTAGAAGCCTGGGCTAACCCCATAGTATTTAATAATTTTATCTGGAAATGAAGAACTTACTTAGATGCTGTCACCTGAGCAGGGTACTAAGAGGAGAAATAAGTAATTCACAGGGCTTTCCAAGTCTAAAATGTTGCTTGATAGAATAGATGTTTTTCTAATAAGGAACAATGAATACTGAATGGCGGCATATTTACAGTGTACATGAAATTTACAGTTAAAGGAGAGTTACACAGAGAGAATGGGTTGGTGATTGGAACTGAAGTCTCAGGTTCCTCTGATAATTGTGTTTCTCACTGCAAGTGATTACACTGGCATTTTGGTTTTAGTAAAACAACAGCAATAACAACCCAATACACCAAAAGAACGAGAGGGATTTATGTTGCGGGTCATGGCAGAGGGTGGGACTGGATAGTCTCCTGAGGTCACCTCCAGTCTCATAATTCTATGAGTCATCTTTTAATTTCTTAGGGTTCTGAGGGAGAAGAAAGAGGAGTGCCCATATGACAGGAGTAAGGGCAGCATCTCATCTCTTTACCCATCGTGGCTTATGTATATTTTGCATAGTGGTTTCGTTTGGAACTTGATTTGCAGCAATTGCAAGGGAGCAGAGAGGCTTGTTTCAAGGCAGAATTTGAAGTGGAAAAGAAAGGAACATGTCCAAACTTTCTCCAAGCAGGTCATGCCGATGGAAGGTTTCTTGTTGGGAGAGAGGAATTTCCCATGGGCCTGTCTCCTCCCGTTGGCTGACAGCTCTCTTATGCGGATGGCACCTCCCTGGCTGTCAGACATTTGAGGGGAACCTCTGACTTCATGACCTCTCTGGGTTATTAAGGGGGATTGCATACACGTGTCAGGCTGATGATGGTGCACGTGACCTAGAAACTGTCACAGAGCAAAGATGGTAGAAGCTGAACACCTGTTTCCCCAAAGTGGTCACCAAGTCACCCCTGCTATCAGTGTTCCATTAGATGGCATACTGCCTGAGGGTCATATGTGGTATGTGTGTATGTGCCAAAGGGAGGAGTAGGGGACAATAGCTTAATAAGATTTTTAGCTTTTCTTCTTTATTAGACACACACAGAATTCTGAATGAACCCCTCCATTCATATATCTGATATGACTGCTGAATAACTATTAGAAGCACTTGACATCTGGAACTCCAAAGTCACTCTCTGCTGCCTATAAAACCACAGCAGTTGGTGGGCTATTCATTAGTGAACACTAAAAATGACCAAATAACACCACAGGATTGTTGCTTATCTATAATTTATAAACAGATACATACGTTTCTATGTATATGCAATGTTGTAATCTCAGTCATTGCATAAATATGAAACTAAACTTAAAATTCATCAGGAATATACACGTGACAACACATTTAACTGGTCACCAGTTGGCGCCAATAGCTCTATAGTTATTTATTCTCATTGCAGATTCTCAAACTGAAGAACTCTACTCAGTCCTTTTGAATTTCTTATCGAGCACCTGTAAGTTTGAAAGATACAGAGTTTTCTGTGCTGTGATCTCCAGCTGTAGCTTATTCTAAAATTCGATCTGTCCAAGGGCGTAAATATTTGTTAATGAGTTTTGAAAGGCAAAAAAATAGATGATGCTTAGGGGTCTTTTATAACAGAACTAGAATAGACTTTTAGAGTGATTGGAAGTAAATTTTTACTAGATGAGTACATAGTTCTTGTGGAAAAATTCATTCATTCAATAAAAATTTAAGTGTGCAAAGTAGATGATCTTTAGGCATGATTACCCCAATGGGCTAGTCTTCAATTTTTTTAAAGTTGGTTTTTATGTATTTTGAGAGAGAGAGTCAGTCCCAAGCAGACTCCACAGTCAGCATAGAGCCTGATGCAGGGCTCAAACTCCTGAACGTGAGAGCATGACCTAAGCCAAAATCAAGAGTGGGTCATTTAACCAACTGAGCCACCCAGACACCCCTAGTCTTCAAATTTAACATGACTGATGTGTGACTTCGAACCGCATAGAACTTGCTGACATAATGTGCTACAAGGCAATGATGGAATCCCTCAGGGTTTAAGAAGTACATGAGCTTTTTTTCTTAGCAGCTTCTGGATAGAGGGAATTATTTCTGGGAAGCTTTGGATTTATACATTTTGAAGAAATAGGGTCCAAAAAATATGGGCTTCATTTTAAGATCTATTCTAGGACTGATAGTGCTCAAGGACTGGGGACACAATATTTATCTTGAAAAGAGGCACAAAGGGATGTGATTCTTTAAACCCCTTGAGTATTTCTGAACTAAATACCTTATTAATACAATGAACCATGTTAATTTCTAAACTATCAATTGCTAGTTTGGATATGACTTTTAATAAATTATACCTATTAATCCAGTAAGTGGGAGAATTCTCCCTGTTTGACCCATGATGCATTTGACTTTGAGACATCTGGTACCAAGCATTTGTAAGGCCTCAGAGTTTGATCAGAGAAGCAGGCTCACTGTGAGTAATATGGAAAAAGAGAATTTATTATAGAAATTAGATCTGACAAAACTATGAAAACTGGTAAAGATGTCTATTTTATCCAACAAAGATACATTCCTAGATGGCATTATATAAGCTGACTTAGTTTTATGTTTGCCTTATTTTTTTAAATATTGCTTTTCAAGAAAAATATATGTGACTTCTTAAAGCTTTGTGGATATTTGAAGAAGTAAAGGTCTAATTTTCCTAGTTAATTTGGTTAATCTGGTTTTTTCATTCCCTGTTTATTTTTTACCTGTTTGTAAGAAATTTGTGAAATAATAGATGTATATCTCTTACAGATAAAATATTCTATAATGGTTAATGTCCACAATACATTTATTGTCTTTTTGTTTCTATCACTATTCTTTTTTGTTTATATCTATTCTTAACGCTACTGACTTGCCTAAAGATTTATTTATTGATCAGGATGTATTATGTGAAGGACATTTTTATGTTCAAAATTTAAAACCGGTGGTCTAAACATACTATTGATATTAACAATCTAATTTATTTGTCAAAAGCACAGCCTCTTTCTTGAATAATAAAGCAATATTAATAAAACTAAAACTTTTTTTATTTAAACAATTTTTTATGTCTTTATTTTATTTATTTTAATTTTTTTAATGCTTTTTATTTATTTTTGAGAGACAGAGAGAGACAGCTAGAGCAGGGAGGGTCAGAGAGAGAGGGAGATACAGAATCTGAAACAGGCTCCAGGCTCTGAGCTAGCTGTCAGCACAGAGCCCGACACGGGGCTCGAACCCACGAACCATGAGATCTGACCTGAGCCGAAGCAAGATGCTTAACCGACTGAGCCACCCAGGTGCCCTCTTTATTTTATTTTAAGAGAGAGAGGCAGAGAGTGAGCAGGGGAGGAGTAGAGAGAGTGGGAAACACAGAATCTGAAGCAGACCCCAGGCTCTGAGCAGTCAGCACAGAGACTGATGTGGGGCTCGAACTCATGGACTGTGAGATCGTGACCTGAGCCAAAGTCAGATGCTTAACCAACTGAGCCACCCAGGCGCCCCAAAACTTTTTTTATGCTATTGCTATTCTGTCCCATACTATAAATCTCATATTAGATTTGGTTTTCAACTAGGTAACCAGGACTCTCTGATGTAATTCACTAAAATGTAGTAAACATTTATAATGTACAAGGCACTGTGTTGGGGGCTGGGTCACGGTGGTGAATCATAATGGTTATGATATATCCTTACATTTTCCTGAGCTATCTTTACGTTTTCTTCCATTATTAAGTTAGACTTATTTGTTTAGATGAAATGAAATAAAGACTTATTCATTGTGTCTGCTCTGACAATTGACCTGCCCAAACTGTATCAGTATGATAGTGGTTTTGTACATGTTGCTTAGCTAAGGTGGAACTGCATCTCCCAGCATTCCCTTCCCTTTATGGTTCTGGGTCAGGATTGGCCACAGGAGAAATTTACCTGAGGTTTGGGAGGCAGCTATTATGCTGTGAAAGTCAATGTGGGGCTCTTTGCCCCTCATCAGTATGATCCCTGATCTATAAGCTGGCTCCTGTCCTGATTGGTATTAAGACTGTGCTCACAGCTCCTGCTAGATCTCTGCCTTCACCTCATTTGAGTCTGGGGCCAAGCACATCTGAAGGACATCAGCTTCTTTTTCAGGTCTTGGGCTTCACTGAAGTTGGAGGTGATGAGAAACATGGATGGTCCTTTTTCTTTTTCCTTTCCTCATTCATGTGTAGCTTTTCTTCTCAATTCCTGGCCCTGCAGACTACGGCAGTTAGCTTCAGGACCACTGCCAGATTTCTGTACACTTCTTTCCCAGCTCCCTCAACTGCTTAATAAATCCCCTATTTCACATCATTCACAGAGGTCCTGCTTCCCTGATCAAATTCTCAGGGAATCAGCAGATAGTCTGGATTGGGGGTCTAAAAATCAAATGTCCTAGTGACCGTGTAAGTAACATAAATGAGTGCAGCAGGTTTGTCCTAAGAAAATTCATGCAGCTTTCTCAACCTGTTTTTCATTTCCCACTTCTGGTAGAAAGGTAAAATCAAAGAAATACACCACAGAGTAAGATCAACAACAGCATGAACATATTGGAAAATGGCAACGGACTCTTGGCTGAGGATCAAGGGGACAAGGGGAAAGGAGGTATTGCTAAACTAGAGAGGGTATACTACAGTCAAATGGGAAGACACAGCTCTGCTCCAGCTTAAAGTCACCATGTTCCAACAGAAACCCCAAACTAAATTTTTATGTGACTTCTGATATTCAATGTGTTGGTTAACTGCACTTGTGTGCACACACACACACACACACACACACACACACACACACCATAAGCCAACTACACACATATTTAGCAAGGGCTTCTCTTCTGAATGGGCAGACGGTTGGCCAGGACCCTGGGATGTGGATCAAGGAACAAACTAAAGCAAGTGAATTGTTGGGAGGAGAATAATCAAGGGGAAGATCTAGAGGAAGGATCCCCGGTGGAATCTAAGATAGACAACCCCATGGGGGAAAGGATGAAATATTTTTATGCTCTGTGTGTATGTATGCATGCAGGTATGTGAAGTCATCTAATAAGGACTGTCACTTTCACAGTAACTGCATTATATATAGGGATTTCACATATGCTGTTTTATTTATTCTCATGTGAGTGAGATCAAAGTAAATCCCTCTTGGTTCCTGCCCTCAAATATTGCAATGCATGGGTGAGACTAATACATTCACACTCAACTATAACATGAGAATGAATGTGACTAAGTTTCATGGTAGGGGGAAAATTTTGACAAATGGAAATAAGGAAATGGGAGGTTATGGGTGACACAAAAGTTTGAGCAGAGGTATGGAAAATTTGAAGACGTCAACAGTAGAAGCTGCTATGATGAGGAAATCAGTAGTGTTTTATTGAAACAATTAAAATTTTCACTTGTGAATTACTGAAACTGTCAGGAATCTTTAGCCTGCCTAAATCAATGGTCAAAATGTGATCAGTCAAGGGACTGCCTTCAAGCAACCTGAGTTTGAGGGGAAGTCAAACAACACATATTGTTTCTGGTAAGCGAAGGAGTACTACACTGAGTCTGGAATTCAAGATCCAGAAATGACAGCCAGATTTGTCTGGAGGGTGGGCCAAGTGCTCTTAGGTTTCCCGATGTCCTATGAAGGACCAGACCAATAGATGGGAGAGGGTGAATCCTAGGGACTGCCAATTGTCAGAAATGATAACAAATATATTTTAACGAGTTTATAATAAATAAGTAAGCTTTATTTATATAGTCTAGAAAATTTGAGTCAAATCTGTGTCTCCTTTCTGCTTATAACTCTTTATGGTGTCTTAAAGTTCAGGCTCCTCTGTGGCATGATATCAAGGCCCATTATGATCTGGCCCTAGCTTCCTTCTCCAGCCTGGTTTCTGCCCCCTTTCTCGACCCTCATTCTTCCCAGCTATGGGACGCTTAACTTTCTAGCCATGAGGCACAATTTGCAGTTGTCTTGGTATTTCACACCTCTGTGTCTTGGCACATTTTGTTGTTTTTCTTGGTATGTGCATCCTTCTCTTGATTACCCTTCAAACTATCTCAAAGTGTTCTGTGACTCCCCGACTCCCCAATGAGTCTTTCTCTGCTGACGCTGTACTGTATATATACAGTATATATATATGTGTATATATATATATATATATATATATAGTTGAGTTTTTGCACTTATTATACTGTAATTATTTATGTAACCTGTCAGTTGTTCATGTATAGTATTATATATGCTAACATATTCACTCATCAGCTCTTCACTAAGTGGCTACTCTGTGGAAGACACTGTGCTGTGGATCCAGCAGTAAATAGGATATACCATGTTCCTAGACACATGAGGCTTCCATTGCCAAAGGTGTGTTGAACTGAAATGAATTCACAGGATAATTTGAACTTTACATTCAAATCCTATACATTGACAAGACATTCACTTTGCTAAATCATAATTTCAATCTCTTTAAAATTTACTATTTAGTAATCACATGCTTCCCCTGTGTCATTGAATTCCTGATTAATGCACTCACAGAGTGTATTCCTGTTGCATTCTTGCAGTGGACTTTTAGGAACTTTGTGATTTTGCAGGTCTTGGTTATTTGGGCTTTCTACAAAAGTTTGGATTGTCTTCAGAAGAGGGATCTATTTCCAAACTTGGGTACAAGGGTTGGATTTTCCTAATTCTCCCTTTGTTTTTTTCTATATAACATGAACTATTTAACTCTTTATCTCCTAGTGTTCTTCTGTTTTAGGTCATAGTTTTTCTCACATCTAGCATGAGTTGTAGACCCATAGCCCAGCCCTCAGCCCCAACCATCTTGAACACTATTTGATCCAGTTCTGGGGTTCTTTCAGCCATTGGCCATTAACTCTATAATTAATTCTGGAAAAAGGAAGCAGCTTTTCTCTAGGTACTTCTCACATTTAATTCTGATGTTGACATTCACACAATGTCTCCCCTTTCTTTCTTTCTTTCTTTCTTTCTTTCTTTCTTTCTTTCTTCCCCCCTCTCTCTCTCTCTTTCTTTCTTTTTGCCTTTCTAACATTATTTGCTTGGCTACCTCCTGGAATAGTAGTTTTCAAACTTCAGGTCATAAAAATGACTATAAAATGCATTTAATGTCATAACCAGCATCAGAGAATGTGAACTGAATAAAATAGAAAACATCAGATCGCATGTAGTAAGGGTACGTTTTTAACTCATCATACATAGATACGCATGTGTACTTGGGTGTGATGTACCCTTCATGGGAGATGGTAAACAAGTTTGGAAAACATGGCTCTGGAACAATCCATTTACATTTTTTTTCCTTTTTCTTGCTGTTTTAACTCTAGTTTTATAACAGGTGCTTTTTTGATATCATTTAAATTATTTTCTTTGGTTGCCTACAGTGGTTAAATTGAATAAGTGAGTAGGTCACCAGTTTTCTTTCTTCTGTGTATTCACTTTTAAACTGGAATCTTTTAAGCTTTTAAAGATCATACTTAGTGGAATGTGTTTATTTTGACAAGACCTTTAAATTATATTCCTTGTAACGTTTTGGCAGTTCCTGCCGGATCTTCAGAAAGCTCTAGTTCCTTAGCTTTTCTCTTGACTAGGGATCTTTTACAGGTTAAGCTTTAAAGGAAGATCCAGGTAAACATCAGTTAAAAATAAAAACAGGAACAAAAGACAGTCCTTATCCATTTTAATTGCTTTGGTTAGTAATCAAACTATTTTACATCACATTCAAAATTACACAGCAGAAGGATCATGTTATTTAGTTACTAATGAATTAAATAACATTTATTGATAAACGAACTTTCACTCTAGACTAAAGGTGAATAAACTGCTTTGATGCTCTTTAGAATAAACAATAACTCTAAAAGGACAAACTATCCTAAGGCAAACAGTGTAACAGGGGAAGCTCTGTTCTTTATGGCATTTTGATACTATGAAAAATAAACTTGCCTCTTTAAAAGGGAACTAACAAAACAGAAGGTCCCTGAAGAGCTGAAGGTAGTGCAAATTTCTGAATGAATCTCTTAGGATTTGTTTTTAATCTGAATATTTAATGGCGTCGCATTGCAAAATTTGAATTATGCTACTCAATTTTAATGGTTAATCTGCTTTAGAAAACACACAAGCTTAATTGTGACATACGAAAGTCCTTATTTAGGGTAGATTTCTAATTTGAGTGCTGTCGGCCCTGCTGTGTAAAGAGTCTCCTGGGTGCAGATTTTTAAGAGTGTGTGTGCGCCTTCCCTCCTCGTCTTGTAACCACTCCTCGGTGCCGAGTCCACCCGGCTTCTCCGCAAGCCAGGAGCAGACAATAGATCCATCCTAATGGCGCTGTGTACTTGCCATCTGTAGGAGCAGCTGCGGGCCCGCATCTGCACAATATGCTGGGACCGGGAGCTCCGCTAATCTGCATAATAAGGAGGAGGCTCATTCCACTCCAGCTAATAATCACGAGCAATCGATGCACTTCATTCCCTCACTGCTGAGCACAGCCGAGCGGGTTTCCTGCTCTGGGTAGACGGAGGTCAAGTGAGACGGCTTGGCTTGGGGCTGAGAAGCACTTTGCTTATGATCAGCTTGCCGGGACCTGGTTTGGTCTTTCTCTTGAGTCATGAGGGCACAGAACACAAAATCTTGGGAATTGAGACGGAAAGGCACTAGCACGTTATTAAGGTTGCTTATCAGAAATGCTTTTGGAGCAATTAGAGTATTGACCAGTTTGCAGTTTAAAATACCCCTTTTGTGGGAAAAAAGGGCACAAGCAGATTTTTGGCTTCATTGTGAGCTACTGTGAGCCATTTGGTTTTCATTGATTTTTTTTTGCACAAGGCTGAGACCTGATTTTTAAGCTGTTAGTATACATATACCCCAATTATGGAATAGGCAGACTATATGAGTGAATGAATCTAATTTATGTTTATTTTCATTTATGATGTCAGGTTGAAATGACTATCTTGGAGGCAGTAGAACTGATGGTAGAAAGATGACTATTGAAATGATGTATTTCTAGAATGGCTTAGAGTCGCTTACTTAGTAAAGGAAATGCCAGAATGGCTTCATTTCTCTAAAAAAAATCATGTACTTACAAATATAATTTGATTTCATAGAGTTGATTTAAAGGTTAAAACATTTGAACTCAGGCGACCTAGATTGAGGACAATATTTCAAATCAAATTGTAACTTGCCATTATTTATAATGTCTTGTTATAAGAAATGGTGAGACTACTTTGTCTAATTTCTTGCAGGAAAAATATTTGCATAATTCACCACCCGTCAATGAAGCATAGGGAAAAGAGCATTAATTTATGGAGATGGAAGACGGGGGCTGAAGAAATAATTGCTCTCAACAGTAAACAAAGCAGCTCACTTAGCATTCATTTCAACCTTTTAATCAACCCCATTTGGTTAAATAAGATCGCATCTTCTCGTGTGATTTAGAAGAAAACTTTATTAAAAGTAATTCCCTTTAGATAGAATCAATATTAGAGTATAGTGATAATAAGAAAAAGATCTGACTTGTCAGGATGAGCACTGGGTGTTATATGTAGGGAATGAATCACTGGATTCTACTCCTGAAATCATTATTGCCCTATAGATGCTAACTAACTTGGTGTAAATTTAAAAACATGAACTAATAAAAAAAGAAAGAGAAAGGTCTGACATCTCAGGGAAATAAATATTGGCCAAAGTTTGTTTGACGTCTTGGTTCTAGAAAGGTAAAACACTGGTCCCACCCATCCGGTGAGCAGCCCTCACAGGGCTGTGAGTAAGTGGAGAGCAAGGTACCAGGTGAGCTGAAAGTATTCTTCCTTGGTTTCCTAATTTTAAAGCCTATGTGATCCAGTCTGTCAAGAGCCTGCCTGGATCTTCTTGAAACAGAAATGACAGACAGCTCCAGATTGTCTCTAGAAGTGCTGAGAGCCGTTGAATGGCACCCACAGGGGAGAAAAAGGATAGTCTGAGTTGGCTGCCAATGTGAGGTCCCTTTGTAAACATTTTTAGTAACTTTCTCAGAAATTAGAAAACAAAGGCACTGGTGGGAGGAGTGTGGGTGGGAAAAGTACTAATCATAGGCATAAACTTAAAGATCAGTCAGGGAAGAAAACATGTTGGTAAATGAAATCTCCAGTTAGATTTCATTACTATATTAGTGTCCACACTGTGCATATTACTCTCTGTAAATATTTGCTTCATTTGTTTATTTGCTTGGTGACCGTCTAGTTCCCATACTTGAATGGAAGCCATAAGAGAGTAGGAGCATGTCTTGCTGTATTTCCAGCATCTAGTAATAAAATAAATCCACATTAAATATTTTGCTGAATAACTGATAATAAAAGTTGTTGAAACATCCTCCTCCCCACCTCCCACCCCAATGGAAATGTTTCAGGATCTTTTAGAAGTAGTTCAAGAGCATAATTCCTACATTTAGGATACTTTTGTGCCAAAATATAAAATATCCCAGTTGAACTTGGAGGACTGCAACATCTAAGACTGGTCATGTCAATGAAAATCCATGATAAAGCCTACGACCTTTCTTTTCAGTCTCAGAAGACAAGGCCTCAGTGTAATACATGCATCTCTATGCAACAGGAAAAAATAAAGCTCTATTTCCATTTATCTCTTGTCCTGAGGGACTAGACTGATCCTAGAAGTGCCTGTGTATCAGTCAACTCTGAGGAACTTTTTCCGGGACCAAAGATCCATAACATTTGCTTTCAACCCAGGCCAGTTCTGAGAGAGATGGGCATAGTTTGGGCATAAGTAAGTCACTCATTCAATCCAACTATCTATCCAATATTATTTCAGTGCTTACTATGTGTCAGGAACCTTTTGGGGTGCTGGATGCACTAATGAATGGGTTCTTCTGTATCTCACTTCAAATCCTAGCAATGCATTCTAGAGAAATTTCATGCAGGGAGGAAAATGAGAGAGTAACGAGACTCCATGATTTTATAAGAATTCAGGGTCCATACTTGAGCCAGGTTTGGAGGGCTAGATGAAGTTTCATCAGCATAGTGTCAATGGTCACTTAAAACAGGGGCACCTAGGTTGGCTCAGTCGATTAAATGTCCAACTTTGGCTCAGGTCATAAACTGATGGTTTGTGGGTTTGAGCTTTATCTTGGTCTCTGTGCTAACAGCTCGGAGCCTGGAGTCTGCTTCAGATCCTGTGTCTTTCTCTCTGCCTCCCCCTTGCTTGAGCTCTGTCTCTCTCTATTCAAAACAAATAGACATTAAATTAAAAAACAAAACAAAAAACCAAAACCAAAACCAAAATAAAATGGTTCTCAGTAAAGATTTTTGTTTTTATCATAGAGGGCTTTAACATTTTTTTTTCTGGGAATTTAAAATTATTTGGTTGTTTTTACAAGTAGAGTTTTGTTTTTATTTATATTTTGTAATTGATTGTTGATAATATACATGACAGTTGTTGAAATGCAATTGTTTTCAAATAGTCCTCCCTCATTGAACCCCATTATTTAACCCTTTGGTTTTTTGGATTTTTTTTAGTTTCTAAGCACATAATCACATTACTAGTTAAGACCTTTTATTTTTGTGTTTTTTAGCATAATATTTTGAATAGAATTTTAGAATATTGTTAGATAATAGTGGTGTGATAGGCATTCTTGTCTTGAATCTTAGGTTTTAGGAATGTTGGTAATGAATGATGATGTTGATAATGATAAAAATAGCAACCATGTGCCGAGTACGGACCATGTGCCATAGTGTAGATTTGTCTATTTCTTCCTCCATCTTAATCCTCTTTGCTTCATGTATTTTGAAGCTCTGTTAGTAGGTGATGCACATTTAGAATTGTTATGTGAGCTTGGTGTATTGACACTTTCATATTATGAAAGGTCTTTCTCTCTCTGCTACTATTCCTTATTCTGAAGTCTACTTCAGAACAAAATTGGATTTTGAGGTGCCTTGGTGTGACACTGTGCCATATGAACATTAGGAATTATAGGAGGGAGTTGAGAGGGTGGAGTAGCAGGGGGATCCTAGACTTGCCTCATTTCTGGAACACAGATAGATAAAAATCAAAACATTCTGAACACCCCAAAGATCGATCTGAATGGTGAGAGAACAAACTGCGGAACTAGAAAGAGAAAATAAGCCACATTATAGAAGATAGGGCGTGATTCTGGAGACAAAAGAACCACAAGTGCTGCTGAGGGGTGGGACTCTTCATCTTGGAGAGAGGAGAGAGAGATGGAGAAGGCAGCACACAGGGATTTATACCAGAGAAACACTTACCCAAAACCAATGCCTGGGAAAACTAGAGCAACTGATTACTGCAAGTTTTTGTAAGCATTAGAGCCTAAAGTCTGAAGTTTTAGATGTCTGCACCATTGCTAGGTGGAACCTGGTGGGCAGAGTAGTGGTCCTGTGGGGAAGGAGGGCAGAAGCCCAGGAGTGGACAGTGTGGTTTGAAAATCCCCTGGGTTGCACAAGGAGAAATAGTTCCCCTTCTTGGAGTGCATTTGGGAGAGGTGGCAGGGCCTCTCAGAGGACAAAAGCATTGGCAGATCTCAACTTGTGTTCCTTTTTATAATCATAGGAACAGACACACCTGCTGAGGGCAGCAAACCTTGATGCCAGCTTTTTGCTGAGCTTTAAAATACAGTTTGGCCATTGTACTTTCATGCTAACTGGCACCAGCTGCAGCATGGTGAGACCCTCCCTCAGAGGATCAACATGGGTCCACATGCACTGGGTCCCTAAAATTTAGAGTTTGGAGTTTTGAAACCCAGCCATGTGACTGAGATAAAAAATAGGAGTATGGTGCTGCCTGGCAGGCAGACAGCTTGGACACAGACAGGGTGAAGGGAGGGATCTGATAGAAGCCAGGGACACAAGAGGGGTGAATGTTTGCTTTTCTGTGAAAGCTTTCTGAAGACTGGCTGGTTCCTGCTTAGGAGATTGAGAGAGTGGGTCCATACCCTCACTCCACTCATCAGTGCTGGCCCACTTCAGTGAGCAACAAAGCACCACCAGTGGAGACCAGAGCCGCTTACACCAAGCCTGAACCACCCTGTGTCCTTTAGGTGTATCTCCACTAGATCAAGTCCACCTGAGAATCAGTGCAGCAAGCCCCTCCCTCAGAAGAGACACAGCACAAACCCCTTGCATGTGCCAAGTCTACTGATCATAGAGTGCTGCAAAGTTTTAGCTCTAGGGGAAGTAGGATCCAGCTTCTTTTTTTTTATTTCCTTTTTTTGGAGAGTGGGGGAACCTTTTCTTAATATAGCCATTACTGTTAGGAACAGGAATATAAACAGGCTTTCCTAACAATCACATACAAAGAAAACAGTGACCTAGACAGAATGACAAGATGGAAGAATTCACCCCAAAAGAAAAAAATAGGAAGAATTAATGGGCAGGGATTCAATCAATGCACATATAAGTAACATGTCTGAACCAGAATTTAAAACAACAATTATAAGGATACTAGCTTCACTTGAAAAAAGCATAGAAAACACTAGAGAATCCCTTACTTCAGAGATAAAAGAACTAAAAACTAGTCAGGCCAAAATTAAAACTGCTATAACCAAGATGCAAACCTGATTGGATGCCATGACAATGAGGATGGACAAAGCAGAGGAATGGATCAGTGATAATTGAACCTAAAGTTATGGAAAATAATGAAGCTGAAAAGAAGAGGGAAACAAAAGTCCTGGATCACAAATGTAAACTTAGGGGGGAGCCTGGGTGGCTCAGTCAGTTAAGCGTCTGGCTTCAGCTCAGGTCATGATTGCACGGTTCGTGGGTTCGAGCCCCACGTTGGGCTCTGTGCTGACAGCTAGCTCATTGCCTGGAGCCTGCTTCAGACACAGAAGTGTCTCCCTCTCTCGCTGACCCTCCACTGCTCCTGCTGTATCTCTCTGTCTCTCAAAAAATAAATAAAAAACATTTAAAAAATTAAAAAAAAAAAACACAAATGTGAACTTAGGGAACTCAGACACTCCTTAAAGGATAGTAGCATTCATATTATAGGAGTCCCAGAAGAAGAAAGAGAAAAAAGAGGCAAAAAGTTTATTTGAGCAAATTATAGCTTAAAACTTACCTAATCTGGGGAAGGAAATCAACATTGAAATCCATGATGCCTAGAGAACTCCCATTTAATTCAACAAAAGCTAGCTATAACCAAGACATATCATAGTCAAATTCACAAAATCTACAGACAAGGAAAGAATCCTAAAAAGAGCAAGGGGAAAAAAGTTTTTAACCTATAAATGAAGACAGATCAGGTTCACAGCAGATCTGTCCACAGAAACTTTGCAAGCCAGTGGGGAGTGGCATGATATACTCAGTGTGCTGAATGGTAAAAATATGCAGCCAAGAATACTTTATACAGCAAAACTGACATTCAGAATAGAAGGAAAGATAAAGAGTTTTCCAGATAAATAAAAACTGAAAGAGTTCATGACCACTAAACCAGCACTGCAAGAAATATTAAAGGGGACTCTTTGGGGGAAAAAAGACCAAAAGGAACAAAGACTAGAAAGGAACGGGGGGAGGGGGGACCTGAGTGGCTCAGTTGGTTAAGTGTCCAACTTTGGCTCAGGTCATGAACTCATTGTTCATAAGTTCAAGCTTCAGATTCTGTGTCTCACTTTCTCTCTGCCCCTCTACCACTCATGCTCTCACTCTCAAAAATAAATAAACATGAAATTAAAAAAAAAAAAAGAACAGAGAACATCACCAGAAACATTGACTTTACAGGGAACATAATGGCACTAAATTCACATCTATCAATAATCACTCTGAATATATATGGGCTAAATGTTCCAATCAAAAGACAGGGTATCACAGTGGATAAAAAGACAAGACCTATCTATATGCTGTCTACAAGAGACTCATTTTAGATTCATTTTAGACTCATTGCAGATTGAAAGTGAGGGGATAGAGAACCATCTATCATGCTAATGGACATCAAAAGGAAGCTAGAGTAG
Source organism: Suricata suricatta (assembly GCF_006229205.1). Classification (NCBI taxonomy): domain Eukaryota; kingdom Metazoa; phylum Chordata; class Mammalia; order Carnivora; family Herpestidae; genus Suricata; species Suricata suricatta. The sequence goes on from NC_043702.1 coordinate 55,033,097, forward strand.
CTATACTTATATCAGAAAACTAGATTTTAAATCAAAAACTGTAACAAGAGATAAAGAAAGGCATTGCATCATAATTAAGAGGTCCATCCATCCAGGAGATCTAATAATTGTAAATATTTATGCCTTCAACTTGAAAACACTGAAATATATAAATCAATAACAAACATAAAGAAACTCATTGATAATAATACAATAATAGTAGGAGACTTTAACACCTCGCCTACAACAGTAGATGGATCATCTAAGCAGAAAATCAACAAGAAAACAATGGCTTTGAATGATACACTGGACCAGAGGTACCACGAGTACTTTTTAAAAAAATTATAGTTTATTGTCAAGTTGTTTTCCATATAAGGAGGTACTTAATAGATATATTCAGAACATTTTATCCTAAAGCAGCAGAATACACATTCTTTTCAAGTGAACATGGAACGTTCCAGAATAGAACACATACTGGGTTACAAATCAGTTCTCAAAAAATACAAAAAGATTGGGCTCATGCCATCCTTGTTTTCAGACCACAATACTATGAAAAATGAAATAAGCCACATGAAAAAATTTGGAAAGACTACAAAGACATGGAAGTTAAAGAACATCTTACTAAAGAATGAATAGGCTAACCAGGAAGTTAAAGAAATAAAACAATACATGGAAGCAAATGAAAATAAAAGCATAACAGTCCAAAACCCTTGGGATGCATGAAAGGTGATCCCAAGAGGGGAGTATATTGTAATATAGGCCTACCTCAAAAAGCAAGAAAAGTCTCAAGTATACAACCTAACCTTACACCTAAAGGAATTAGAAAAGGAACAGCAAATAACACCTAAAACCAGCAGAAGAAGGGAAAGAATAAAGATTAGAGCAGAAAAAATGTCATAGAAACAAACAAACAAAAACAGTAGAAGGGATCAATGAAATAAAGAGCTGGTTCTTCAAAACAATTAATAAAGCTGATAACCTTCTCACCAGACTTATCAAAAAGAGAAATGACCCAAATAATTAAAATCACAAATGAAAGGGGAGAGATTACAACCAATACCACAGAATTACAAATGATTATAGGAGAATAATCTGAAAAATTATATGCCAACAAACTGGGCAATCTGGAAGAAATGGACAAGTTCCCAGAAACATACAAACTACCAAAACAGAAACAGAAAAAAAATAGAAAATTTGAACAGACCCATAACAAGCAAATAAATTAAATCAGTAATCAAAAACCTCCCAACAAACAAAAGTTCAGGGTGAAATGGCTTCTCAGGGGAATTCTACCAGACCTTTAAAGAAAAGTTGGTGCCTATTCTTTTCAAACTGTTCCAAAAAATAGAAATGTAAGGAAAACTTCCAAACTCATTATATGAGGCCAGCATTACCTTGACTCCTAAACCAGATAAAGACCCTACCAAAAAGAATTATAAGCCAATATCTCTGATGAACATGGATGCAAAAGACATTCTCAACAAGATACTAGCAAATTGAATTCAACAGTACACTAAAAGAATTAATCACCACTATCACGTGTCATTTATTCCTGGGCTTCAGGATTGGTTCAATATCCAGAAATCAATAAATGTCATCCACCACACTAATGAAAGAAAGGATAAGAGCCATATGATCCATTCAGTAGATGCAGAAAAAGTATTTGACAAAATACAACATTCATTTTTGATAAAAACTGTCAACAAAGTTGTCAACAAAGGGATAGAAGAAACATACCTTAACATCATAAAAGCCATATATGAAAGACCCACAGATAATATCATCCACAGTGGAGAAAAATTGAGAGCTTTCCTCCTCCGGTCAGTAATAAGACAGGGATGTCCCCTCACTCGGTTACCACTTAATATAGTACTGGAAGTCTTAACCTCACCAATCAGACAACAAAAAGACATAAAAGACATTGAAATCAGCAAGGAAGAAGTCAAACATTCACTATTTGCAGATGACATGATACTCTATGTAGAAAACCTGAAAGACTCCACCAAAAAAAAAAAATTCTAGAACTAATACGTGAATTCAGGAAAGTTGCAGGATATAAAACCAACATACAGAAATCTGTTGCATTTCCATACACCAATATTGAAACAGCAGAAAAAGAAATAAAGGAATTGATACAATTTACAATTGTACCATAAAGCATAAGATATCTAGGAATAAACCTAACCAGAGTACAGAGGCAAAAGATCTGTACTCTGAAACCCACAGAAAATTTACAAAAAAACTTAAAGATGATACAAAGAAATGGAAAAGCATTCCATGCTTATGGATTGGAAGAACAAACGTTGTTAAATGTTGATCCTACCCAAAGCAATCTACACATTTAATGCAATCCCTATAAAATACTACCAGCATTCTTTGCAGAGCCAGAACAAGCAATCCTAAAATTTGTATGGAATCATAAAAGACACCAAATAGTCAAAGCAATCCTGAAAAAGAAAAGCAAAGCTGGAGGCATCAGGATTCTGGACTTCAAGCTATATTACAAAGCTGTAGTCATCCAGACAATATAGTACTGGCACAACCACAGACACATAGATCAATGGAACAGAATAGAAAACCCAGAAATGGACCCACAATCGTATGGTCAAGTAATCTTCAACAAAGCAGGAAAGGATAACTAATGGAAGAAAGACAGTCTCTTCAACAAATCATGTTGGGAAAACTGGACAGCAACAGGCGAATGAAATTGGACCACTTTCTTATACCACACACAAAAATAAAATTCAAAATGAAAGTAAGACCTCAATGTGAGATAGGAAACCATCAAAATCCTAAAGGAGAACACAAGCAGCACTCTTTTTGACTTAGGCCATAGCAACTTCTTATTAGACACATCATTGGAAGCAAGGGAAACATGAACTATTGGGACTTTATCAAGATAAAAGCTTCCACAAAGTGAAGGAAACAATCAAAAAAACTAAAAGGCAGCCTATGGAATGGGAGAAGATATTTGCAAATAACATATCTGATAAAGGATTAGTACCCAAAATGATTAAAGAACCTTTAAATTCAATACCCCCCCAAAAAAATCCAGTTAAGAAATGGGCAAAAGACATGAATAGACATTCTTCTAAAGAAGATATTCAGATGGCTAACAAACACATGAAAAGATGCTCAACATCACACAGGGATGTTCAAATTAGGGAAATTCAAATCAAAACCACCATGAGATAGTATCTCACACCTGTCAGAATGGCTAGAATCAACAATACAATAAACAATAGATGTTGGTGGGCATGCTGAGAAAGAGGAGCCCACTTACACTGTTGATGGGAATGCAAACTGGTATAGCCACTCTGGAAAAACAGTATGGAGGTTTTTAAAAAATTTAAAAATAGAACTACCCAGCAATTGAACCACTAGGTATTTTCCAAAAGATATAAAAATACAGATTTGAAGGGGTACATGCAACCCAATATTTATGGCAGCATTATCAACAATAGCTCAAATGTTCATCATCTAATGAATGGATAAAGAAGATGTGGTATATATATACACAATGGAATATTACTCAGCCATCGAAAAAAACAAAATCTTGCCATTTACAATGACCTGGATGGAGTTAAAGTATATTATGCTAAGTGAAATAAGTCAGAGAAAAGTAAATACCCTATGACTTCACTCATATGTGAAATTTAAGAAACAAAACAGATGAACATATGTGAAGGGGAAAAATAAGTGAGGGAAACAAACCATAAGAGACTTTTAACAATAGAAAACAAACTGAGGGTTGATGGGGGGAGGTGGGTGGGGGATGGGCTAAATGGGTGATAAGTGCTAAGGAGGGCACTGGTTGGGATGAGCACTGGGTTTATATGTAAGTGATGAATCACTAAATTCTATTCCTGAAACAAATATTACATTATATGTTAACTAACTAGAATCTAAATAAAAATTTGAAAAAAAGAAATTATTGTCATATACTTTTCTAAATTAATCTCTTCTGAGTTAACTATGAGTTGACAGGGAAAAAATAGATGCCATGGGGGAAAATAGTCCAAAGTGAAGGAAAACTCACTGCTATAAGCTTTAGTAATCCTCACCACGAGATAGACATTATTCTCTTTATACATATGAAGCACAAAAACGGTAAATGATTTGTCCCAGGTCACACAACTAATAAGTGGTGGAGCCAAGGATATATCCATCTGGAATATCCCATCCACCTCTCAGATCCTGTCTCTTGGATCTGAGATCCAAGATACAAACCTTGGGGCACAGTTTCCAGAGACCAGTTAGCTAACATAGTCAGCTCTCCTAAAATAAGGCGGACTTCTCATCTCTGCTTGATTCTCTGATATCTGAACAGAAAGAGTACCAAGAACACCTTAATCCCCAGGTTGAACTTCTATGTTCTTCCTGCTTCTGCCTCTGGGTATATAGCTTGCTCTGTCCTCTTAACGTGCACTACTCCAACTGCTCATTGATGAGTAGTTATATTTTGAGAATTGCAGTGTCTGATTGGCAATAAGGAGATGGAACAGCACTCTGGCTGTGGAGTAGTTCACAAAAGAGCAAGGAACAGATGCCTAGTTTTCCTGTTTGCAAAGACATGACTAGGAGATAATGTGGTTGGGAAGACAGATCTTTCCACCTATTTTGAGAAGTAATCCTTAGCACAGAAGGACCCCTAACTTCATTGACAAACCCAGTTCTCTTGATCATGTGGAAAACTCAGGGTCCGAGTTGAATGCTGGTAGTCCTTGTCCTCTGTAATCTGTTGAGTTTTACCACTTTCCTCTGTTTCCAGATGTGTTCGAGTGAATCTGGGAGAGATTATATCAGGTACTGCTAGTCTCTTGCTTTTTCAAACCAGTAACCTCTCACTATATAGGAAGCTGTCATGAGGTAGCCATGAAGGCCATCAAGTTTATCTGTGAGAAACCAGATAACTCCATCTTAATTATGTAGTTTTTTAATTAAAAAATTATCATGTGGTAAAATGGGGTTTCTCCCCTTTGGTTATAAAGGTATATCAATTTTAATACATGAGTAGACCACCATATTAATTACAGACCAGTTTCATCATACCAAAAACTCCCTCAGGTCCCACCGCTATCACCTTGCAACCACTGAGCTGTTCATCACTATAATTTGTCTTTTCATGGATGTTATAAATGGAGTCATAATACATAACCTTTAGAAACTAATTCTTTCTCATAGCATAATGCCTATGAGATTCTTCCAAGTTGTTCATGTATCTTTAGTTTAGGTTTTATTTATTTATTTATTCTTTTTTTATTGGTGAGGAATATTTCATTGGCTAGATGTCCTACAGTTTAACTATTCCTCTGTTGAAGGATATTTGAGTTGTTTCCAGTTTGGGGCTGTTATAAACATTTGTGTAAAGATTTTTGTGTGAACATAAGTTTTCATTTCTCTAGGGTAAATAGAACTGGAATTGTTGGGCCATATGGTAAATATATATTTTGCTTAAGAAGCTGCCTAACTGTTCTCCAGAGTGGCTTTGCATTCCCACCAGCAATGTATGAATGTTTCAGTTGCTCTGTTTCCAGACCAGTACTTGACATTGTCAGTATTTTTTATTTTAGCCATTCTAGTAGGTGTGTAGTAGTATATCATCATGGTTTTAACTAGCATTTGCCTAATGGCTGATTATGGAGAACATTGTTTCCTGTCCTTATATCTTTGATGAAGTGTGTGCTCAAAACCTTTGCCTTTTTAAAATTGGTTTGCTGGTTTTCATGTTGTTGAATTTGAGAGTTTTTATTTATTCTGAATACAAACCTTTGTCAGATATACGATTTGCAAATATTCCCTCCCAATCCCTTGTCTTTTCCTCTCTTAACAGTGACGTTGAGTGAACAAAGGATTTTGATTCCCGTGAAATACAGTTTATTCATTTTTTTTCTTTTATAGATCATGCTTTTGTTGTCATGTCTAAGAATTCTTCCACCAGCCCAAGGTCATGAAGGTTTTCTCTTATGTTTTATTTGAGCTTTTTTCTAGTTTTATGTTGTCTCTTTGGGTCTAAGACACAATTTGAGTTAATGTTTGTATAAGATGTGAGGTTTGGCATAAAGTCCATTTCTTTGCCAATTGTTCCAACAGCACCTGTTGAAACATGCCTTTATTGATCAGATGGTGAAAATGCTTGTATTTTGAAAACAGTGATAATATTTAAGACTAACACCTTGGACCTTAGAGACAACACTACTCAGTCAGTTAATAAGTTAGTCTGGCAATCAGTCAGTTAGGCATTGAACCATTTAGTTACTCCACAAAGACACAAAATACCTGCATTGTGTCTGGCATTATGCAAAATGCTTGCATTGCAAAAATGTCTGGGACCTGATTTGTTTTCCTCCGGTGTCCCATGGTCTGTGCAGAGAAAGCGGGACAAACTTCACAATCTGTGTACAAAAGAAGTCTCCCTTTGACCGATATTATGACTTTAGAGATTCTTTCATATTGAATCTTCACTAATGTGAGCTCCTAACTCTTTGACTTTGGCTTCTTCCCTCAAGTATTGATCTGATCACCAAACACGTAAATGGTTAGAGGAGTGCTCCTTCTGAGGGAAGTTGAAGGGAAATAAGTATGTGTTTATCTTGTGTGCAAGCACTCTCTTGGTCTCTCAGATTTAAAGTCTGGATTTTTGAATAGTAGATTTTCTTAAAATGAGGTTCACTGGCACCAAACTCAGCAAACTTTCCCCATGGAGAGAGGCTGGAGCAGCAAACCAGATCTAAATATGCTGAATATAAAGGCAGTGCTGGGGCTCATAGGTTATAACATTCTGGTTCTTTTCCATAAACTTAATGATCAGGATAATGTTGAAATACAGGAAGTTGATGGTGTCTGCTAAAGGTTAGACTTAGTGAGTAGGTTGGGTTTTGAGAGAGTAGATAAGGGATCAGATTTAAGTTTTGGGGCATTAGTGATCTTTTCTGTCTTAACCAGAAGGCCCTTTTCTATTTTTTTATTTTAATTGACATTACAGTGTTGTTAGGTTGGTCATGGGGTGGAGGCAGCTGGATTCCAGTTGGGGTGGATTTATGCTAGTCGCTTGGGCTGCCACGCCTTCCTATGTTCCCTCCTCTGTTTATTCTGATGTGTGCGGAAAACCAATAGGAAGCTAAAAGAGCATGACTTATAGCACATAATAATAAAAGAGTAAAAGAAAACCAAAAACAAAACCAATGACAACAATAGCTAATATTTATTGAGCGCTTTCTCTGTGTCAGGCACTCTTTGAAGCTCCTTATATGAAGAAACACATTTGATTCTTTCAACAATCTGATAAAATGGGGATCCTCAGCATTCCCATTTTACAGATAAGAAAACGGAAGTACAGAGATGTGATGGACAGATTCTAAGACCTCTGCCAGTGGTCCCCGCCCTGTGTGACCCTCCCCTTGAGTGTGGGAGGTCCTAGTGACATGCTTCTAATCAGCAGAATATGGCAGTGATGGGACATTACTTCCATGATAGGACTACCTAAGCTAGTGGCTTCTGTCCTGCCTGCAGATTCTCTCCTTTGCTGGCTTCGGTGAAGCAAGTTGCTCTGTTGGCGAGGTCCCTGTGTCCAGGAACACAATTATTTTTCCACACAGAAGGACATTTTAGAGACTTTCAGATCATTGCCACCCACCAGGAGAATCTCAATAGTAATCCTGCAACCACAAAGTCTATAGGTTTTAACTTGCGGACAGCTGCTTAGAGCGGAGATCCTCAGTCTAGAGCCTTTGAAGAACGAAAATTTTGCCAACAACATGAGTTTGGAGACAAACACTGCTGCAAAGGCACCTTCAGACTAGACTCTAGCCTCAGCTAGACCGCAGAGCCTTGGGAGAGATCCTGAGCAGAGGACCCAGCTAAGCTGGTCTAGATTCCTGACCTACAGAAATTGTGAGAGAATATGTGTTGTCCTAGGCTGCTAAGTTTGTGTGAATTTGTTATGCAGCCATAGATAACTATGCAAGAGACATAATACAATTTGCCCAATCCGGCTCCAGGCTGCAGAGTCTCTCTCAGTGATCATCTCATATGGAAATAACCCCAAGGAGTTCACCATATGCTACTGGGTTTCCCATTTAGAACATCAGTTTTCCCTGACGTTCCTAAATAGTTTTTTTTTTTTTTTCGAACGAGAAATGGTATTTTTAAAACTTCAGTATTCGGAAGGAAAAAGAACCTCAGGAATTTTGTTTGCAGTATGGAATAAAGCATTGGTCTGAACTTTTCCATACTATTTTTATTTTGTTCAGGGAACAGTTCAAGGAACTGTTCAGCCAGTGACTCTTTGGATTTAGCATCAGTCTGTTTTCATTATATAATGATTCTAAAGGGAAGTCAGGCCAGACAGAGAGGAGTTGATGCTAGACGATCAGCAGGGAGCCGTTTGTAATGTTCAAACACCAGTTTGAAGGAAAGGTGAATGTAGTGGGTGAATGTGGTGGGCGAGCTCTTTCTCACAGTTGCCTGTAAGAAGTGGTTTGGCCTTTTTTTTTTTTTTGGCATTTAAAGATTTTAATGAGCTGTACTTTCATGTCTTTTTTAAATTTCTGGGGGGAAAATCAAGTAAACATGCAAATCAACAATACATTAGCATTCCTGATAGTACCTATGCTCTTTCCTTCCCTCTCTGTGGCTAGCATTGTTTTAATGGCTCATTATGTCCTGACCCCTGAGAGGCCTCTCTTCTTGCCATAGTCACCACCCAATTAAAAAAAACAAAACCCAATCCTCTCATGATGCCTTCAACTCCGGAGAGTCCCTTGCTCTAGTGATGGAAATACATAGAATGATTTTTCCACATTGAAGGCCATGTTAAAGATGTTTAAACTCCAGCCATCCACAGAGAGAACCTGAACAGGGTACCTGCAACCATGAAACCTACAGATTTTAAGTTAGCCTTAAAAGGCGTTAGCCTTCTGGTATCATGATGACTTTCTCAGGCACCCGTTTCTTCTGTTAACCTGGATGGGCTGATGTCCTGAGTAGGAAATGGCAGACAGCCTCGATGTCCCTGAGTACAACAAATAAACCAGTAAACATTGTGGGGACTGGGGGCATCTGAAGCTGATGGTCATGAGAAAGCATAGTACATTTGTCTTTCCATGCTCTTCATTTCCTAGCCCTCTCCACTCATGGTAGTTCCACCCCCCTTCTTGTCTTCCTCAATATATGAGACATATATGTATATTTTCAAAATACTTTGGATTTGAAGATGAAAATCCCAACATAAACATCAATTGGTCCATTACTCTTACATGCTGCATTCATATTTTCTTAGAGAAAAAGAAAAGAGCTCTGACCTGAGCTACAAATTGAGGTTTTTCAGACTAGTCCTTTCTGATTTTGAACTACAATAAAGGCTTGCCGGTGAGATTTCCGAGAGCTCTTAGGTTTGCAGTTTTGGAAGTGTCCGTACTGGAGCCGAGAATGTCTTTTTGGCCATATTTCTGGCTGCCTTAGACATTTTGGTTTTTAAGTTTAAAATTTCAGGATGATCTAGTCCCATTTACTCTTGGCATAACTTGAAGAAAGACTAAGTTAAAAGGCTCTTGGAAAGCTTTTACAAGTCATTTGGAATGACAGTCTCATCAGAAAGACTGGGATGAGTTAAGTGTAAATGAATCAGAAACATGTGGATGACACTTCCCTTAGCAAGCAACTGTGCTTCTCATGTGGCACCAGAATGCAGAAAGTCAGAGGTAATTTCACTTTGGTTAAGCTCACATGTGAGCTTGAACTCCAAGCCCAGCTTGTCTTTTTGCTTTCTGGTATGGTGTGTCACAGTGTTCCCGATACTGCAAGTTTCCTGTGGGCAGGAGCCATGCACCTGTGGCCTCACCCTGTATATATAGGTACGTACCACATTGGTTGGGGGCCTTTCTATAAATGTTCAAATCCCAGATCCTATCTTCTTTTACCAATGATATGGAGGTTAAACATGGAACGCTGGAGTTAAAATTCTTCCTCCACTTACTAACTTTGGGTAACAGTGAGGTAATGTCTCATTCCTTAGTCTTTTGTACTGTAAGATGGGGACAATAATAAAATAGAAACCATTACCTAGAGTTGCTCTAAGAATAAATTGAGGTTGAAGGTGGAAAAGCTTTTAACACAATTTCTGGTAGAAAGCAAGTGTACAGTGAATGTTAAGTATGATTGTCGTGGACTTAATCACGATTATTTGTACATGAATAACAGACATTGTCATGGTTCCTATAGTGGACTTGGATGGGTTATGCTGCCATCATCAGAACATCTGAACACCTGATTTGGAAGTAGTTCAAGAGGTCTTGCCAACAGGATTACCATCCAGTGTGGTTCCATTGGCACACAAGCCTGGGCTAGATGGCCTATAGATGGACTTCAAAGCCTGGCACCACCCACCTGCCTCTGCCTGGCTTTAGAACATTGTGGAATAACCTCAGATCTGGAAATTCCACTTAGAGTTGATGACACCAGGCTTCAGCTCCACTTGCCATGAAAGCCCCATGACAAGGCAACAGCACACATCAGCGTTCTGCAGGCTCTTTTTGCAAATGTGCACAGACGGGTGGTTCTGTTGTTAATCCATTACAATTCAGGTGCTCCATTTAGATGTGCAGACACCAGGGTTGTCAGCTCGGTGGCACCTTCGTTCTGGCACTTCATGGATCTCTTATGCTTCACAACGTAAACATGTCCTCACTGCTGGGGGTTTTATGAAACCAGATTATGCTAGAGAAAGGAAACTTTGGTGATTCAGAAAAGCTTCAAAACAGTAATGTAGCATTCGTCGTTCCTTGCTATCATCGCCCCCAGCTTACCTGCCAGCTGTGTCTTTCTTGTTCTTTGGAACTTCTTTCCAATAGCTCTTGGGTACTGATAGTCTTGGTGTCAGCCCCACTTCTGATATGTAAATTTGTGTAGCAGATGGAGCGAAATGTTCAGAAGGTGCTTTTAGAATCTGTGTTGAGTGTGTGTTGTGTGTGTGTGTATGTGTGTGTGTGTGTGGTGCATCTGAAAGCACTGGGGGCCGCTCTTGATGACGGCAATATGAGGGCACTTGGTGGTCATTCAGAGCCATTGTTTATGAATATGTCCTTGAGAAAAATCGATTCTGCAGTTCATGATCTCTTTTAGCACTAATAAAATATGTTTACTCATTGCTTTTAAGAATCCAGAATGCTGCTTTTTTGCATTCTGGCTGTTAAGGAATTAATTGATATATTCTACTAATTTTAGTTAGTATTCTAAGCAGACTTCTCTTTTACACGTCAGACCCTGAGTTCAATTCAGCTTAGATGCCTCCCATTTGGTAAAGGGTGTAAGATATATCAAGAAATGTGCTCCCTGCCCCCATCCTCCAGCCTCATGAAATCTAACCAAAAAAATTCACGTAAGTCAATCATAATGCTCTGTGTAGTCTCCAGACTCCTCCATATTGGGCATTCATTCACAAGTTAATTTTTTCACTCAACAGACATTTATTAATTCTGTGGCACACAGTATGAGACACTGGGGATCAAAGGAGGAAACACAGAGTCTCTCTTATGAGTAAAGCATGTTGTAAATGAGGCAGATACCTAAACAAAGTGGATGATGCCATTTGTTCGGGGCTAATAGAGGTGAAGAGCAGTTCTGAGGGGAAAACAGAACTGATGACCCTGACGAGGCTCCATCCCCTGGGAGAGATTTTATGGGGAAGATGATATTTGAGCTGAATTTTGGAGGATGAGCTGAAGTTTTTCAGGACCCATGCAAATTCAAGGAGGTGCAAAAATGATTGGCAGGAGTTTTAAATTTCATCCCAGCCCTGAGAGAGATGACTTTTGTGAGGATTCTGAAACTCAGAGGAGCAGACACTCTGGTCTATATAAGGAAGGGGAGAAGGGCCCTAAGGGCTGGTGCAGGTCGGCTTTCAAGGAGTTAGAAATTGACTGAAGCAGGGATAAGTCCCTCAGACAAATGGTGACCAGTAGAATTTTAAGTGGTTTGCTGATCTGTGTTGACCTGTGTCTTCTCCTCCTATTATTCCAGAATCTTCAGTAAAAGTCTAAAGTGTGACTGATGCTCTGGGGAATGAAATGATGACCAGTGTGTGTGCCTGGGACCCACACAAGGTGAGGGTGATCAGGCTTCTCTGGGTACCTGGGGAGGTACCAGGGGAGGCCCAGATTCTGGAAATAGAGGCAGTGACTAGAAAAAAGTGAGCAGAAGACCCAGGTAGACACAAGAGTTGTGTTAGGAACCAGGTAATAGATAAGAAATAGGCTTCAGGGTGGACTTACTTAAAAGCAGATGTGAAAATCACTATCTTCCCTTAAATACACCAGAGGAGAGGGACCCCTGAAGGGATGGGTGAATCTAGGTCCTGCTGTTACATGGCGCAGTGCTTCAGAAGCCAGCCATTTGGGATTTAAAAGATAGGTAGGAGGTAGAGTCACCTGAATGTGGTAACAGATTGAACAGCAGAGGCAGGGATCAAAGATAGTAAAGGGATGCCAGTTATGCTATTAACTAAGGTAGGGAGCTTGGGAGAATGGTCACAGGAAATGGGAATGGAATATGAAGTGTTATAAGATAACCACAGGGAGAGGCCCCGCTGGTGTCTAGGACTGTAAATCTGAGAGCAGGATAGAGGTCCATGATGGAGCTCTAGATTGTACAAAGGGGGCCAGGTGTCTGGAAAAAACAACAGAGAGGGTCCAAAGGAGAAGGGATGAGGTGATGGCAGAGACCTTGATGGACCAGCATTCAAGAGAGCATTCTAGATGGGACCCTTCTGGACCTCTTTTCTTTAAAACTTTGCTCTGTTGGCTTGGATATCACTTCTTTTCTCTTACTTCTGGCAGTGCTCCCAGGTGAAGGAGCTGCAGATAGGAATTGCTCCTTTACCCAAGGGACCTTGAATTGCCTTTTATTGTATCTATTCATCTTCTATGAATCAGGAACTTTTCATTAAGGACCTATCGTGCTAAGGCACAAAGAATTTAGCAAAGTGCTTTACATATTAGCTCTCTCTAAAAATGGTCACTATTTGTAAGTGCACTTCCTGAGCTCATGCTTCTTGATGAACCCTGGATAGGTCACTGTTGATAGAAATACTGGATCACTTCCTGTCCTGTCCCTCTCCATTTCATTCCACACTATGCTATTCTACTTACATACAAGGAGCCTAAATGAGCAGGTATTATTCTACAAGTAAATTTGGAAGTCAATTATTTAAAATTTGGATATTTTCTCATAGAGTTAACATTATAAGAACACGGTTCAATGTCTATGTTTTTGGCATAGGTCCTGGAACATCCTGTATGTGGCTAGAAGAAAAATTCATGGATGAGGGCTGATGTTTCCTATTCAAGACTCTGGGATAAGCCATCACCCCTCCTATTCCACCCCCAAACCCCCAAATACCTGCTGTCTTTATGAGTCAGCCATTTGGATGAACAGATTAAATAAATTAGTTGACTAGAACTCAAAAAGTTGAGTCAATGAATCAATCTCTTAGTTCACTCCAAGCTACAAAATCTGCTCTTAATTCTTTATACCACTCTTCAGAAAAAGCCATGAACAGGACGAGTATTCCAATTTGGAGGCATCTGTGAGATAAACCAATTCACAGGTTTAGTATTAAGTAGGACTAGAAGTGGCAGGGAGAACAGTGGATCACGGAAGTGCAGGGACACCAGTGATCGGTCTACATTGAAGGAGTTGACAAACTATAGCAGGAAAGGTGGCAGGTACGTGTGGAAGCCATGAAGTGTATGGGCAGGATTTAGATCAGAGCTGAAAGGCTCTATATAAAGGACCACTGCATTTTAAGTTAATGAGAGAGACATTAATTCATTAATGAGCAATTTGTTGAAAACTGTGTAGATGGCAGGGAAACAATAGTGAACAAGGTGGGCACAGACTTCAGCCTCTGGAGAGATTACAGTCTAACACAGGAGGTGGGTAGATCCTTGGCTGGGAAAGGACAGGGTGCTTTGGGAACCCCCCAGAAGGGAGCTCATCCGTCATAAGCAGGAGACAAACGTGTATAGGAAGGCCTCCTAGAGAATGAGAATTAGCCAGATGAAGAGAGGCAGAAGAAAGTTCCAAGCTTGGGGACCAGAGGAAATAGCGCAGCTGAAGTGTGGCTCTGACAGTCTGAAAGCACTCTATTTTGCTGGGAGCTAGAATGCAGAAAGGGTGGAGAAATGCACATTTGGCGTTTTGCAATCTCAAGAATTTAGTTTCCTTAAGTGAACTAAAATTGAGAACAGTTATGCAAAATAATTTTCTAAATTCCTGTGATAATGGAGATTGCTTAACCAACCAGAGAATATAGAGTATTTTATAACGAGTATTAAAACTAGTTCTCAGAAAAGAAACTTTAGTTACTGCCACCAATTGGATTTTTTCTCTAATGTGAACCTGGCATTGGAGCTGGGAAGTTCTTTTGTTGTTGAAATTAGTAATTATAAGCCTTTAATAAGCATGCTAAGAGAATTTTCTTTTTATATAAAAGAGATATAAAACCAGAGGCAAAAAATTATAAGAAGCCAAAGAGGGTATTTTCACTTATTATTATTTGTTTAAAAGTAGCCAAATGATATGTTTTTTATCCTCCTTAAATGATCAGGCAAACATTTTCTCTAGGGAAATCCTTGAGCCAAACAGGGTTGTTTCAGTTTCCCTTACCTCCTTCTTAAGCATCCAATCCTTTCTCTCCTCTCACCTGCTTTGGCACGGTTCTAAAGACTGGAGTCCCCGTGGGTAACAGACACAGAAATGAACTGAGCCCTCAGGAGACAATTTTGCTACCACTTGGCTCTTAAGTATAACAGGTAGGAAGTCAGGCTGTCAGCTTTCACATTTAAATGAGGACCAAAATGCAAGTCCCGTTAACATTTCAGAGGATTCTTTGCTGATAATCACATATATTTCTACATTGATTTAACATTCTTGGTTAGAAGTGACTATGTTTACATATAACTTGTAAGGGCCATTTTCTCTCTATTAGGAAGAGGGTGGAGTGTTTCAGAAGGGAAACAGTGGTGACAAGGTGTAGTTCACTAGCGGAGTTAATTTCATGGTCTAACGTTTAGGTATTGCACCAGAATTTCTTTGTTTTTTTTTATTCAAGTTGTGTGTGGCATGAAGCCAATTTAATCGTCATTTTTAAAAGATTTTTAAGACAGGAGCTGGAATTTCTGAATGACTGAATTTTAAATGAAATGTGCAGAGTTTTAAGATCTTATCCATTTATTAATGTGATTCATAATGAGTCATGTACTGTTTGTCCCTGCATATTCTTTTGTAGCTAAGTAGCCATAATGCCACTTGTTCATTTTGCTACAGTTTCCATGGGCTATGAAGTACTCTCAGCCCCTATCATTTACATAACATGTGTCCAGCACTGTAAATGTCTTACCTTGCTGAGACTGCCCAATACTTTGTAAAATGTCCATTTTACAGAGGGAAACAGAGGTTTAGGGAGTTTGCATGAATAGCTTACAGTTGCATCATTAGTAAGAAGAGGACTCTAGATTTGACCAGGATGAATGGATTAAATAATCAGAGTTTCAGAATCTGTGCTCTTCACCTCTGGATACTGCCTTTCTCAAAAACCCCGACCATGTGTCATTTCATTCACTGGTCTGGGAACGTGTGTTTTATGATTTAAAGACGGAGTTTCCCTAAAGTCAACTTGATCAACCAGGTAAAGAATCCACCCTGATTAAATATTGATGAGGCAGTTTATTGACTTCTTTGTGGTGATTTCCCAGAGAAATGGATTCCTGAATGGAATCACTCATGTAGACTAATATACTTGTCAGTTATGCAGAATGCAATAACATTGCTTTAATTATAACCCACCTTCACTCATGTTCTTGTAAAAGGGAGGCCTCTCTTTACAAAACTCTTTACAACTACACTTTAGAGAAGTCTTTATGAAACATTAGGGTCATATTCATGATAATCATTCAACATTAGATTACCAAAGGAGCTTTGTTTTGAAGCTGATGAATGGGAAATGAATCATTAAGAACATAAGATAAATTTCTATAATAAATGGGAGTTCTTACCCTTTATTTTTCAGTTAAAAAATTCTCTGGATTCAAGGTGGATTGAAAACCAGAAGGCCTTTTAAAAATGTAGCTAAAATCAGTGTTTTAAATAAATAAACTTTATGGAGGCATAGTTTACATGAAATAAAATGCACCCAACTTAAATGAGTTTGGGCAAATGAGTACAATTGTGTAACCATCACTGTAATTAAGACGTAAACATTTCCATTGTCTACTTCTCAGTCAGCACCCAGCCCTGGCCCCAGGCAATCACTGATTTGGTTTTTGGGACTACAGATTAATTTTCTTTTTATGGAATTTTATAAAAACAGAACCATACAACTGGTACTAAACTGTGTTTGGCTAACCTTTTACTCACCATGTTTTCCAAAATTTAACCATCCTGTTACACATTTGAGCGGTTTGTCCTTTTTAACTGCTGAGTAGTACTCCGTTGTATGAATGTTCATACCACAATTATTTATCCATTCACCTGTCCATGACCATTTAGATTAGTGTAGCTATTATAAGTCTTTATGTTTTCTTGTCTCTCAATTAAATTTTGAGGGGTGAGATTGCTGGGTCGGTTATGTTTAACTTTATATATTATGTTTAACTTTATACGTTTTCCTAAGTGGTTATACCATTCTGCATTCCTACTGCAACGTGTGTGAGTTCCAGTTGCTCTATATCTTTGCTAACATCTGATATTGTCAAAAAAGCACTGCCTTTTTAAAACGTATGTTTTTGTCTCTTAAAAGCAGGTGATACACAGCCTCTTCGCAAAGCTAACTTTAAAAGCCAAATTTTGTTGATATTGGAAAAGTCAACAGATTCACTCTGTGGCGGTCATTGGGGGCGGGGGGAGGAGAACGCTTTGTTTCTGCTCCTCTGGCACTGAGCCACTGGCAGCACTGGCTGGAATCCCGCCGCTTTACACCTCTGTGGAAGCTCCCCCTGGCGGTAGAGGGGAGGTGATTTCTTGTCTTCCCAGAGGCAGTGCGGAGCCACACTACCGACTGAAGGATGCTTGTTTCCTCATATCCAGCACTTCACGTTGTGGCCAGATGTTTCGCAGGTGTCAGAGAGTCACTGGGGGTTAGCCCTGTCTCCCAGTTTTAAAGCTTGTCTGGGGGAGACCATCTGTTTATTCTTCTGGGAAGGATGCTACGGGGCACAGAGTAGGGGTCCGACAAGTCCTTCTCATTGCTTGTGTGCTTTTCATGGAGTCTTCGCGGAGTAGAGTCCAACCCGGTGGGGTGGCAGGCCTCCCAGCTAACATAGTAAACAGGACATCACAGGAATTCTCCCCTGCCTTATCATTAACATACTGTTTTATTTTATTTTTTAATGTGTATTTAATTTTGAGAGAGAGACAGAATGAGAGTGGATGAGGGGCAGAGAGAGAGAGACACACACACACAGAATCTGAGGCAGGCTTCAGGCTCCGAGCTGTCAGCACAGAGCCGGATGTGGCGCTTGAACCCACAAACCGTGAGATCATGGCCTGAGCTGAAGTCAGATGTTCAACTGACTGAACCACCCTGGCACCCCTTGTTAGCATACTCTTAATCACACTTCGAGTCCTTTGCTGTTAAAAATTGTGCCAAGTTTTGGAATAGAAAGGCTAAAACATAGAGTTGTTTATATTTGACTTCAACCGACAGGAAATGTAATAGTTAAGCTGACTGACAGAGCTTATGATAGACACAGAATGAATTATGGTTTTTATGAAGTAAGGTTGGACTCTCAGAATCTACTCTATGTCTGTCGTTGGGGCAGGCAGTGGGGACACAAAGATGAAAGGCGCGCCCTGCCTTCCCCTCAGTGGAGAAGATAAGTCAGCTGCCTGCACCGTCGAAGTGTGTATCCTGTAATAGGGCTGAGTACAGGGTTTCCAGAGAGTACAAAGGAGGTCCACCTGTTACAAGTTCAGATTCACTCCACAAATATTTGTGTAGCTGCTATAGACCGGGCTCTGAGCTTGTTGGAGCCGCTGACACCTGCAGAACTGCTAGTCGGTGGGAAGATGGGTGGGAAGTCAGTGAAGCACGTGAAGGGAGGGAAGCACATGGAGGAAGGATTTGTTCCGCTTAGAGCGGCAGGTGGGACTTGAAGAACGGCGAGGGTTCCTGAAGGGCTCTGGCAGGAGGGAGGTGAGGGGAGAAGGGTTCCGGGTGAAGGAAGAAGCAACGATCCCGAATCCAGCTGGCTAGTAGGGGGAGCCAGGAACGGGAAGAAGACACACAACAGAGCTCAGAGATGCTTGTCATCACGCAGGAGCCGTTCTCGGTGGTGGAGGAGCAGGGGCCAAACCCGAGAGGGGGAGGCGAGCGTGCAAGCTCCAGGTGGAGGCTTCAACTCAGCCTTTGAAGTGTATACTTAGCCTGGGATTGAGTATGAATCAGCTTAAGGTAATAGTTTTACCAGCATGCTTCACCCTTAAATACATTGAAATATGTTAATATTCATATATTTTAGCCAGCAAACTTACATTTTATGTGGAGTCTTTTTAGAAAATTATTACTTTTTAATATTTATTTTGAAAGAGAAAAGAGCATGCGTGAACATCAGCTGAGGAAGGACAGAGAGAGAGAGAGAGAGAGAGAGAGAATTCCACGCAGGCTCTGTGCTGATAGTACGGAGCCCCATGTGAGGCTTGAATCCCACAAGCCATGAGATCATGACCTGAGTGGAAAGCAAGAGTTGGACGCTTAACTGATTGAGCCACCCAGGTGCCCCTGCTAGGAATCTTTTTCTTTTTTTTTAATTTTTTAATGTTTTTTAAATTTATTTTTGAGAGACAGAGAGAGACAGCATGAGCAGGGGAGGGGCAGAGAGAGAGGGAGATACAGAATCTGAAGCAGGCTCCAGGCTCTGAGCTAGCTGTCAGCACAGAGCCGGATGCAGGGCTCAAACCCACGAACTGTGAGATCAGGACCTGAGCCGAAGTCAGATGCTTAACTGACTGAACCACCCAGGCACCCCCCCCCCCGCCCCCCCGGTTAGGAATCTTTAAGTAAAGCCTCCCTTCTGCCACATCCTATAAGTTGGTATTTCTCCTAACACTATTTTCCATGAGTCAAACTAGCCAGGGCCACCTGTGATGTTCACACGCTTGAGAGTGTCCTGGAGAAATTGTGATGGTTCATTTTCCTTTACAGAAAAGGTCTTGACAGCTGGCCTTGAACCCAGAGCTCTGGTCATTTTTCTCATTGTCTCTCATAGGCCTATTCTGAGATCTGAAGTTTTGTTTACTTCCCTATTCTGAATTAAGTTGTGTTTTTCATAAATGGACAACTTTTCAGAACTTCTCCCATTTCAAAAACTCGAGATATTATATTTGTTTGCTTGCCTAGGGCATGGAATGGTGCCTGGGGGCCAGTGGGGACTCACCGATTCTGTCTTGAGTGAATGAATGAGAACACTGACAGTGAACAGGTATTAAGACATTTGGTTTGCTTTTGCTTTCTTTCTTTTTTTTAATGTTTATTTTATTTTTGAGAGAGAGAGAGAGAGAGAGAGAAAGGGAGAGAGAAGGAAAGGGAGACAGAGCATGAGCAGGGGAGGAGCAGAGAGAGAGGAAGACACAGAATCTGAAGCAGGCTCCAGGCTCTGAGCTGGCAGCACAGAGCCCAACGTGGGGCTTGAACCCATAGACTGTGAGATCATGACCTGAGCTGAAGTTGGCCACTTAACCGACTGAGCCACCCAGGCGCCCCTGCTTTTGCTTTCTTAACAACACACACCATCATCTTTACTCCCATACACCCCTCTTCCCGATTTGAACTCTAGACTGCAGGAAGACAACCCTTGAAAATTCAATTATTAATTCTGAAATCTAAATGTTAGTTCCTGCCACCACCCAAACCTGACCCCTTCTCGCTGCTTTTTAGAAAGAATTGATTATTTGGAGGGAATTGCTCTTGCTTTTTAAAACCTATATTTGATTGCTTCAGGGCAGAATAAAAATTCTTCCTGTGCTTTTTATCCTAATTTTAAACCTATATGATGGAAAATTGTTAGCTTTATTTATAATGTGCTACTAATCTTGTATCACTTTACAACCATCAATTCTTATCACCTCCTGGCAAAGGATACGGTGTAGATTTATAGAATCCACTGGCAGACAGGCGATACTTTCACATTTGCCTGAGCTGTGAGATTTGCTCTCTGGAAAAGTGTTCATTAATGAAAGGAAGGCAAATTACATTTTATGTAGCAAACGTGTCCTTGTCCTTATTCAGAGACGCTGCTGCAGCCACCTGCTAGAGAGTGGAGTTGGGAACAGCTGCATCTAGAATGGCTGGAGGGCAAAGAACACAGGCTTTGGATGTTTCTTTACCCTTTTGGAGATCATATTAGAGAGGGCAACTTAGTATGTGTACCATTTTCCTTGAAAGCTCAGGCATAAGTCTCAAGTGGGCCATTGAGAAGGTGGTGGCAGCTACCTCGTCTCTCATGCTCCCGAATAATATGGCTATAACTGTGGAATAGTTACTGACAACATGTCCAGGTCTGGCAGCGTGGGGCAAAGAGCCCTGGCCTGGAACCAGTACAAGGTGGTTTGGCTTTTTGGTTTAAGCAGTTCTGCAACCTTGGGAAAGCCACATGGCCTTGGGAAAGCCAATCAAATCTTCTGCATCTAGCTTCCTCTTTGGCAAAATGGACAGGTCAGGTCAGGGCTGCATCTTCTTGGCCTGTTTTGGAGAGCTATCAGGAAGATCTGAGGGGATGTGTGTTGGTGCTTTGACTTTGACAAGAAAAAGCCTGCATACATACAAACAGAATTCTAGAAGGGTGGAGGTGTTGGGGGACAAGACAAGGAGAACCAAAGGTGACAATTCTGAACACAGAACTGGCCAGGCCCTGGGACTCTAAAGGCCTCTGAGTTGGTCCCAAACTAGTGACTAGGGAGAAATAGCAAGTGTAGAACTGGAATAGGCTTTGCCCTTTCTGGTCCACAATCAACAGGTAAAAAGGATTTCATCTGGATACATTCTCTACTTCTTTTAGGGTGACCCCACACCCAGTCTATACCTGCCATATCCCTTGTATTCTTAATGGTGTCCCGAATCAAATGGTAAATTATGTGATCACTCTATTTACCAGGCACTTGATTAGGCAGTTATATGGTAGATGCTGAAGAACCTTGAATGTTACAGGATTTTCAAAACCCAGAGGGCTAACAGACACCCCACTCTGGACTGGGAGCCAGCTTTTAGCATTTGTCTTTTCTCTGCTGTTTGGTGACTCATCATTATCAGTCAATAGTTCTTCATTCTTTTGTTGCATAGTCTTCTTGCTTCTGGAAGCAGGGAGGAGAGTCTGTTTTCTGAGTGCCTCTGTTCAAAGGCAAATGTTTTGGCCTTGTAATTTAATGAATAAGTATATATGAATTTAGAACAGGCAGAATACAGAGCTCCTCACCCCCCTTCCCCTAGATGTGCTCATCCTAAACCCTGGAACCTGTGAATATGGTACTGTACATGGCAGAAGAAATTGAGATTGCAGATGGAATTAAGGTTGATAATCAGCTGACCTTGAACTAGAGAATTTATCCAGGCCTATTTGGGTAGATGTGATGTCATCACAAGATTCCATAAAAGTGGAAGTGGAAAGCAGAAGAGGCCATCAGAGTGATGTGATATCAGGAGTCATCTTGCTGTTACTGGCTTTGAAGATAGAGAAAGGAGGCCATGAGCCAAGGAATGTGGGAAAGCTCTAGAAGCTGGAAGAGATAAGGAAATGGATCATCCCCTCAAACCTCCAGAAAGGAATGCAGCCTGCCAATACATTAATTTCAGCCCATTGAGCCCTGTATTGGACTTTTATTAGCTGTAAGATAATCTGTGGTTATTAAGCCACTAAGTGTATGGCTTAATAGAAATGCTAGAAACCTAATAACAATGATGGTAAACTATTAATAGAAACAAATACAGCACCCATCAACCGATAAGCATCTATTGGATATTTGTCATGGGTCCAGTACTAACGCTGTGGAAAATCCCGGGGAAATAGAATACACGGAACCTGCCCTCAAGTAGCACACTAAGTCTAATGCATGTAGATCATTCAGAGACTGTTAACGAGGATGCTAATTAAGTGCTGAGTATATTGAGCAGAAGAATTTGGAAAAAAGATTGCAGGGGACTCTACAGGAGCAAGGAGGCAACGGGTGAGAGTGATGAATGAATGGGAAACTTTGAGAGTTTCTAAATGATAATGATCTCAGACTCCCAAGGAACTTATTAATCAGTGGACTTAATTCCCGTGTATGGAATTCCACATGGCACACAACAAGTATTGGAAATTCTTCTACACAAAGACCCTTTTCTCACTCTGTGTTGTCTTATTGGGAGATTTCATTCTTATAACATATGCATGCTGTAATGGGTTGAGTTGTGGCTTCCACATATGTATGTCCACATCCTCACCCCTGGAACCTATGGGTGTGAGCTCATTTGGAAGCACGGTCTTTGTGGATGTAAAGATCTTTGAATAAGGATCTTGTGATGAGACGATCTGGAGTATCTAGTTGGGCCCTAAATATAATGACAAGTGTTCTCTAAGAGGGATACAGCAGAGGAGAAGGTGATATAAAGACAGGCAGATATTGGAGTGATGTGGCCACAAGCCAAGAAACACCAAGGTTGCTTGCAGCCACCAGAAACTGGGAGAGGCAAGGAAGCCTTCCAAGGGAACTTGGCCCTGCTAACACCTTGATTTGAGACTCTGGTTTCAAAAACTTTCTAGAGACAGGGTACCTGGGTAACTCAGTTGGTGAAGTATAGTTCTTGATTTTGGGTCAGGTCATGATCTCATGGTTGTGAGATCAAGCCCCATGTTGGGCTCCATGCTGGGTGTGGAGCCTGCTTAAGATTCCCTTTCTCCCTCTCTTTCTCTGCCCCTTCCCTGCTTTATCTCTGTTTCTCTCTTAAAGAACAAAAATACCAAAGAACTTTCTAGAGAGAATAAATTTCTGTTGTTGTAGGCACCACATTTGTGGTAATTTGTTGCGGCAGTGCTAGGAAACTAATAATACACCTGGCTTCAGTGGCCAACCCCACATAGAAGTTTCAGAGATGGAGTCTTGAGCCCAGAGGGTCCTGAGAGCTCCAGGCCTATTTATCCAGCTGCCTACCTGATACCCTCAGATGTTTCAGAGCCATTTTAAATCCATTTTGTCCCATATTCTTCCCTGTGCCCAAGCCCGACCCTTTTCCAGTTTTCCTGGGACGCTAATTGATGCCACCATCCATTCAGATGATCATATCAGAAGCTTGGGAATCATTCTCAATACGATGTCTTTCCTACATCTGAAATGCCCATCACTATTGAATTTGCCTCTCAAATATTCCTCAAATCTGACTACTTCCCTCTGAATTTCTACCATTACCACCGTTGTCCTTGCTCTGACTGTCTCTTGCCTGAATCACTGCAACTGCCCCTGACCTCAACTCACCACAAAGATGGCTCCTGGCCATCCCCAATCTCTTTTCTACCCTGAGGCCTTCATGGTATTTTCAGAATGCAGCTTTGACTATGTTAGCCTCTGCTTAGAAGCCTTCAGTGATTCTCCCTGCTTGTATGATAAATACAAAACTAATATGGACTGAGGATGGCTACAAGGTCCACCCCCATCGTGCACGAGGCTCCTTTTTGGGGCCTACCCCTTGGCCAGCCTGTGCTGCTCTAAGTACTCCTGCCACACACTTCTGCACATGCGGCTCCCCCTGTTAGGAGAGTTCTTTCCTTCTTTGCCTGGGTAGCTTTGACTTGAGCTTCTAATCCCAATGTTAGTTTCTCAGAGGAGTTGCCTCTGGCTTCCCAAACCAGGGAGCAGCTTTCTGCTTGCAGACTTTCATAGTATCCTGTATCTCTCCTTCAGAGATCTCGCCCGTGTCCCAAGTTTACATTTTTGATTTTATTAATGAATGTGCTGCCTTGGTAGACTTATATACTCCAGTAAGATTAGGGAAATTGTGTCCCAGAGCGTAGCACCATGTCTAATAGATGCTTAATAGTATTTCTTGCATGAATTAATGTATTAAATGAGTGGCGTGTAATGTTACCCATATTCTGAGAAGGCTCTTGCCACTTGAGAGTTATAGTGAAGGGGCTAAAAATGTGGTCAGCAGGCACACATGGAAAGAGGAAGGGTGTTCCCCCATTTTTGGGGGGAATTTTAAACCATTCAGGGTCTCACCAACATCATCTGTCTTCTAATTTGCTTGAATATTACAAACTGTCTCTCAGACCTGGTTTTGGAAGAATAAGTGCATAAAGTCTATTTTCTGGAAGCATATGAGTCAGTTAAGCTTTTATTTCCCAAGTGCTATGCCAGCTTGTTGTGATTTCAGCAGGATGCAACAGGTGCACATATTTTTAGCTTTTATGACAAGTATTGCATACTTATCCTCAGGAGTCCTCAGCTTCAATGATGCCAAGTAGGGAAGAGCTTACTCATATCAGTGTGCTTGTTTGGAGAACAGTAAAACTAGTAGGAAAAAAACCCCTCTTTATCCTTAATAGAAGCAAAGGCAGAAATATTAGGCTGTGGCTTATGAAAAGAGGGCACAGTTTTAGGAGAAAGAGACTAGTTTCCCAAACCCAGAGCATGGTAGCTACGAAATTAGGATGGAAACAACTGATCATTGCCTGAAAACAAGACACCGGCCCCTTAAACATGCTTTGCTGCTCCTCCAACTCTCTAGGGAGCTTTTCCCTTGTCAGGTGAGGGTTTTGAAGAGTACTTTAATTAACTTGTATCAAAGAGACTGTATATAAGAAAGAACTGTGTAAAGATTTCTTTAATTAGTGAATTTTATCAGGTCTTTTCCAATGTCCATCAGTAAAGTAGTTGGTAGGCTGCCTGGGTCCTTGGTGGTATATTCAGTCAATAAGCTATTCATGACTCTAGCAAGTAGCTAGGTTTTTAAACCAATGGGAATTTGGTGGACAATTTCCCTGTGCTACCTTTAGCTACATAGCTAGAATCTATAAACTGTTCTCTTTCTGAGGAACAAAGTGCTGAGGTGAGCAAACAGCCTGCAGGGTCCATGGCAGACGCTTTAATTGCCCCGTTGAAGAAGCATGGCTCATATTTACTCTTAAATGTAACTAAAGGGGGGGTTAGTGTTATATGTGGTAGGGTGGGGGTGTGGAGGGGAGAGTGGAACACCGTTGTGTGTGTCTGTATGCGGCGTACGGTTCTTAATTGAAGAAAAACTTGTTTTGGTGCAATTTTGAAGAGTCACATGCATTTCATTGTCTTTCCAGAATGGCAATAAAGCCCAGAGAAAGAGCCCACTCCCTCTGTAAATCAAAAGTTAGCAGGCAAAAGGTCAAAATGCCCAAAGCCACAAGAACATTAACACTTAAGATAGAAAGATTCCCTAAGGAACAAATGCTCACCCTCACTTTGGAGAAAGCAGACGCCTTATCTTTGTGAGTTTACAAAATGGAGCCAAACTGTACCCATAGCCACTTTAACTAAACCAGGGCCTGGATGTTTTAGCAGCCCACAGTCATTAAAGCTCTCAGAAAGCCTCCCAGGAGCCAATGGGCTTGCTTAAGTATATGCTGTAAAAGGCCCCAGGGATTTACAAGGGACTGCTCCACGCCACACCAGGCACCATCTGATAAACAAGCAATTTTAGCTGCAGGCTAAATGATGCTCTTTGAGGCTTTGATTTACAATGCTGAAGATGATATATTTGTAGTTTGGGGATAGGTTCTGTTAGGGGCTTGTTGTGATTACTCACCCATGAGCAGAATTCAGGGCTCACGTCTTCCACTTGGAGGTCAGAAAATTGCCAGTGGAATGAAAGAGGGTTGATAAGGTTTATTGAGATGCTAAATAGATATCTATTATTTTTAAAAAAGTAATAAGCCAGTGGTTTTGAGCACTTCTTAAGCTTTCTGGGGAACCACGGTTTTTTTTTTTAGTTTGGCTGAAGTCCCACAGATAAGAAAATAATCTGCAAAATTGATCTGGTGGTCTAATTTGACTTTCATTACATTTAAAAAGCAAACACAGGCTTAGTTTATTATTGCTGACATTTAAAAATAAGAAAAAATGTCCAATTTAGCATTTATGTAATTGCTGGAAAGCACAAAAATCCAAAGGCAACTTTGAAGCAAATCAAATCACCTCCAAGAACACTGAGGAATAGATGTACAGTACAGGAACTGCAAAAACTGCTTTTAACACGCATGGTTCCAAGAAATGACTTGGCAAACATTTTTGCCCAGAAGTTTTGTATCTAGTAAATGTGTGAGTGACCGCTAATGTTGGTACTGCACTAGTACAAAGATAAATAAAATATTGTCTCAGTGGAGAAAACCATAGGTGATTTCAGTAAAACGTGAGAAGTGTGAAGTCGGAGGGCTGTAGGGTACTGAGGGGCACAGAGGAGAGGATCTAATGGGGGGGACACAAAGGGGACTTGACAGACAGACGCCTCCCTGGGGGCTCTTCTCCTGTCCCATGACTGGCCAAGAGCAGAGAGAAGATGGAAGGAGGTGTCTCTGGCACCTGCAGCACCTCCAGCTAGGCACTTTTGGCCAAGGGTTCCTTTACGGAGAAGACCTCAGCCCCCTGGGGTTCTGGTTCAGGCAACGCAAGGCAGATTCAGGAACTGGGAACAAAACTTACTAGTAAAGGAATCAGGGGCAAATTATACATAAGGCGGCAGGTAAGCTCTGAGGTCACGGCTGGGTGTAGGCGAGGATGTTGGTACCAACCGTGGCTTTCTGGTCTGCCCTTATTTAGGTGGGAGCAGGGAGCACAGCCTCTCCCTCCTCTCTCAGGAAAGAACCTGATGAGATCATGCGGGTTGGGGCATGCATGCCAGACACTTGGAATGGTATGTCTTTTTCCCAGGCAACTTGTATTTTTAGAAAGCTAAGCCATGGGATTCTGATGATGCAATAGAGTATGATGGACTGGCCTTTAGGGGAGACTGGAAAGAAGCAGGGGTAGGTGTCTCTGCCAACCAACTTTCACCAAGCACTGTTTCCTTATGGGATAACACACCCTGGCCGGGCTTAAAGGCTGGTAATAATGACTAACATTTATTGAGTGCTTACTATGTGCCAGGCACTATTCAAAGGGTTTTATATATATGAAGTCGTTTAATCTTCAAAACAGCCCCTTGAGGTAGGTACTTTGTAAACTTGATTTTACATATGAGGAAATTGTTAAACTCGCCCATGGTCATATGGTTGATGAGGTCACACTCAGCCGCTCGCAGGACAGTGAATGCAACAGCTAATTTTGCAGGCAAGGACCGTTAGACTGGAAATTGAGGGCATCACTCACTGCCCTGACTCCCCAACAATGGAATCCTTCAGCTGGTGTTTCAGGCCGGCACCCAGAAACTCTTCTTTTGTAGCCATCCCTCACCCATATGACCACGTTGCTTCTCTAAACCTCAGTTTCGCAGACTGGAAAATAAAATGTCCTCCTCTTTCTCCCTCTTAAATAATTGGAACATCAGCTATATAATGCCTGTAAAGCACTTAAGGCTATGCAAATGAAGGATATTACAGAGACACAAGGTGATGGTATTTTATGGCAGCCCATTAAGACATATCATTGTAAAGATAGTGGGTTACAGAGTCGAATCCTTTTACCAGATCCTTTCCTGCATTTTAGTGTGGAGTTGCAGATGCTTTTAAAATCTACCCAAGCTAATTGTCTTTATGAACACAGACCTCTGCACAAGGCTGACCGGATCTAATAAATTCCCCTGGCCAAAATGTTTTTCAAGTATTATAGTGTAATTCACTCTATCATGTCCAGTCTCAGCCTAATAATGCACAACTCCCAGGAGCCAAGTATATTTCATGAAGCTTACAATTACTTTTATAAAAGTTGCAGTAAAGTATAATGATTTTTAATGGCATCAATGATACCATTGTATATATCGGTTTCAGTTTTGAAGTAGACTTAAGTTCAAAGACCCAAGGGGACCATTCTCCTCTCGATGCACTTGTGTTACTCCCATTAATGCTAATGGGACAGACAAATGCTGCTCTGGAGGAGAATATATCTACCCTTAGGAAGGTAACAGGTTTTAATTAGTAACGCTTTGAATCGCACAAAAGCAGCTCGCCCTCTGTAAACAGTAAGTGTTCTCATGGATGTAAGCAGGGATCACAGGCTGGGCTACTCATACGGAATCTTCACATCTAAGTTTTGTAAAGGAAGACATAAGGCTCCCTCCCATCAGCTGAGAATGAGAGAAAAATCCTCGATTTGGGGGAGCTTTTATGAACATAAAATCCCAGGACTAGAGCAGTATTTATTAAATTTCTGAGTGCCTGAATGTCAAAAGATCTCTGTCATGGGGTTGTGACCATGACTGTATCTTTGAAAAAGAATCTTGGTTAAACCAACCCTCTGTTAGCGATGGCCTGATGGAGTGAGGTCCGCCTTTTCTTGATCACAGGCTTTCAACATAAAAGGTTAAAGTGTAGAGAGGCTTACCCAGCCTGAGTGCCCCGTGGTGGTTTAATGCTGGAGCTCAGGCAACCCCGCGCTTTCTTGGGAGGTGGTTCTCAGGCGGAAAGAGCAGACACTGGACGGAGGAAGGGAAATAGAAAAGAGCTGGCATTTTGGCACATTGGCTGCTCTATAACACTGTCTAGACAGGTGTCTCAAACACGGGCTTCAGAGCGAGAAGGCTGGAAGGTCAGTTTTCCCCTCCTATGTACACATCTCTAGCCTGCCTTCAAGAAACCTATATAGTTTAAAACATTGTTAATTAACATATATTTGACATATAACACTGCAAACTTAAGGGGTACAACATGTCAATTTGATACTTATATATTGTAAAATGATTGCCATAGTAGCAATAACTAGTTCCTCTATCACATCGCATAATTATCATCTCTTTTTAGTGGTTGGAATAATTAAGATCTAGAAACAAATAAAAACAAAGGTAGTTAAAAAAAAACCTATGTATGAAAATATTGTTTTTAGGTATGACTATTGACCCTAAATATCACACCCCAGGCTTCAGATAGAGTGTTTAATATATAGTACATTCAACCCAGAATTTTGGGGGCATAAATCTGTCATGAACTGAGATAAATTTATATGTAGGCCCAAATGATCATAGATTTTGAGTTAGTGTGGATCAGTCTGGCTATATCTCTGAGCAAGTGAACTGAATTAGGATAACGGTAATATAGAAGTTGGTGTATGTTTTTCCTTTTCCTTAACGTTTTTAGATACAGGGAGGTTTACAAAAAGCAGTATTCATTGTGCTTGACTTTAATGACTAGGACAAGAAACAGTGTTGGATAGACTATATTTGGAGGAAACTGATTGGAATAACATTCCGTTGGTTATAAGCACAATTTTTTCCATATAAATATTTGGGGAATACTTTGCTTTAAAAAGACTGAAGAAATTCTATTATGGGAGAGGACACTTTCTGCCATTTCACAAAAGAAAATATAAATATGTAAGGTAAGCAGAGTGTTTCTATTTGCTCCTGCTGCTCTGTCTTCCCCTCCTGTGACTCTGAAAAAAATCCCATTTCTTGAAGTATTAAGCTGATAGTAGAAGAAATGTCATAGGCACATTCTCAGGCTCATGAATTCATTATCACACATGTTCAGGCTGGAGAAGTGGGGTGTAATGTCCTTTTCTCTGAGGTGGCCCCAAAAGATACACTCCGCTGTCAGGATGATTTCATTTAGATCCAATTTCCCCAGATCTTTGAATGTTGCAGATGACTACCTCTGTTCTCTCCACATTTCCCCTCCTGGCTTTCTAGAGACTGTAAATGTTATTAACTTTGAAGTGTCTATTTACGTTGCTCTACAAACTGTCCCCCTCCCTCCCTCACCCAATCCAACAGAAGTTGGGGTTTTTAAGTTTGCACATTGGAAACAGCCTGTTAAAGTCTTTTCAAGCTTACAACAATCCCACTGAATGCAAACATCAGTCTTATTTCTGCCCAAACAGTAGCAAACCTCTGAATGCAAACTCCTTGGCTGCATTTCAGTCTGCTCATATCATTGGCTTTACTTTTGATTTTTTTTTCCTCTTCCTCTTTGCTATCTTGAAGTGTGAGGGTTTTCCACTCTAAATATTCTTCAGTAGCAGCATAAAAAATTCTCAGAGCAACTTGGGGACATAGCCTATGAAAACACTCTGGATTACAGAATTCATTTGAGAAGCATGAGGATAGGCTTGATTTTGGATATTTAAACAAATTTAAGGGCCTTATAATTTTTTTCACCTAAACACTAGACCCTGCAAGATTCTGGGACCCAAATTATTCTGCCATTTCCCTGACTACTAACAGAAATTACTGTTAGAAGCAATGTATTAAACTCTGTCAGCTCTCTTGCATGCAGAAATGGAAGCCAAGTGTAGAGAACAATTAAACTACCCTACCAGCCTCTGGACAGTTATTACACTAGAAATAAATAAACTTCCAGTTTCGACGACTCTTGTTTTTGGGGTTCTGATACAGCACTTTAGCCTGCACACTAACTAATATAATTCATAAGAAAACAGGATAGAGTAAACCATCCTATGTGTGGGGAAATAGGTTTTACTTACATAAATGGGTTAGAAAAAAACTTAGAGCGGGAAGCCGCCACAACGGGGTGAAAGTGCCTGAGGTTAGTTAGCAAGATATTGTAATGGGATAATGAGTACTTCCCATCTGATGTCAATATAATATTGTACTTTCATCACAAATCCACTTGCCTTCCAGACCCTTTGCTTTTTACACACTCAAGTTAATGATTACTGTTTGATTGTTTTCTTCATGTTCATTTGTGTAAGGTCTTGTTTTCTTCATGTTCAGCACATGGGTAATATCTTGTGAGCTCAATAAATATGGAGACGAACCCTTGTTTGAGGCTCCTATCTACTCCTGGACATTAGCCTCTCTCATATTCAATTCTGCATCCACTCTTTTTCTGGACAAGCATGATCTCCAGACTCAGTCTGAGACACCTACAGATTGTGCACAATGTTTGAGTGAGAGCAAGAGTTGTATGGGCATATGGGTGTCTGGAGCTGGGGAAGGGGTTTAGTAGACTAAACCAGTGAGGATATGCCTTCTCACTCATTGCTGACTCAAGGGTTTGGAAAGGTTGAGCTGTTGCAAGGCAGTTCTGTCAAACATGCAACTGGGCATAAGTGGTTGACACTGGTGACAACTTGTACACTATATCATAACACCATGTAATATCAGTTCTTAGTCCTGTTTTCTCAACTAAATTGGGGCTTTCCTCAGGATAGGCTCTGTGTCTGTCACTTTGATATCACTTATGGTGCCAAGCATGTGTCTTCTACTTGGTTGGGGACAATAAGTAATGGCTTCTTGAATCACTTAAATGGATGATACACACATCAGAGTAGTGGTTAAAGAACTAGAAGTACCCAAGTACAATTCATGTCTTTCTCATCCATAGAATTGAAAAGAAACACCTCACAAGATCCTCTATTTCAGTCTTAATTTTATAGATGAAGAAATTGAGGTCTAATGAGATGAAACAACTTGCCCAAGGTCAGGCAGTTTAGTGGCAAGCCCAGGACTGTTACCCAGGCCTTCTGGGTATCTGTTTGCTCTAAACTGTGCTCTTATTTAGAAGCTGTTCCTGGATTAGCTGGCAGATCTAGGACTGACCTACTCTGCCCTTTACATTTAAAGGGTCATACATATAATAAACATATTTAAAGGGAGCATCCTTTTTAATTTTTAGCAGGAGAAAGTGATTTTTTTCCAGAGTAGTTGTAATTTGACAAAATTAGAAGGATTCTTTGGAGGGGCGCTTGGGTGGCTCAATGGGCTAAATGTCTGACTCTTAATTTTGGCTCAGGTCATGATCTCATGGTTTGTGGTGACAGTGCAGAGCCTGCTTGGAATTATCTCTCTCTCCTGCTCTCTGTCTCTTCCCTGACCCTGCTCTTGCTCTCTTTCTCTTTCTCAAAAATAAATACACTTTTCTAAAAAAGGATTCTTTGGAAAATACTTTTTTTTTGTTCCTTTTGAAGAGGTATTGGTGAATAGGCTCTTGCTTTATTCATACTTGGCTGAATGCTTAGGAAGAGAACCTAGGACTCTAAGAAGTATCCTTAAGGCAAAGGATTCTCCTGTAGCTCTTAGCATTATAATGCCTATGTGGGAAATTTTGGAAGAGAGTGTCAGCTGCATTCAATCAAAATATTCAAGATTACAATTAGTAATAAGTAGACTGGTGACAGAGGACTGGACTGTATCACTTCAAACTCCTTGGGAGTTCTAGATATTATTATGTCCAATCATACCGAACGCCTTCTACTTCATGCAAGGCTGTAATGTAGAGGTCTATATTTCACAATGCATCCTGCCGTCTCTTTAGTGGGTTTTGTCTTCTGGAAATTATCACAGTGCATTGAGGAAACAATGAACTGTTACTTGGATACATTACCTCTAAGGGCTCTTCAGAAATCCCCACTGGGTCTTTATTTCTCAGAGACTAACTTTGCTCATATGGATACTTAAGTGGGTCCCAAAGCTTGATAGTGAAGGATGTGGTTTACAATAAAAAAAAAATGAAACACAAATGCTTCCTGGCAAAGGGGTAGATGGGGGCAGTGCTGAGGAAAGCCCCAAAAGCTGAAATTTCAACCATTTGGTCAAGAAAAGTATATTCTGTCGATCAAGTCTCAGAAAAATAAGATGAGCTCTGACAATGATTTTTACAAATATAAGCATGTCTAACTGAAATCTAATTATATAAATGGTAAAGCTTTTTCTAATTTGCTTTCTCATTCATCAGTAAACCTTGATTTAGCTTTTATTGCTTTTGGCCAAAGGCCATTACAAGACTTACTGAGCATTGAGCAGTTTCAGTGAGATCTTCAGGATAAATTCATTTACAATTAAAGAAATATGGTTGTTCGAGCATTTCAAGGACTAAACTAGCTAATGGGTTAAACAGGGTGCAGGTATGGATTTTAACTAGTAGGCTTATCCCTAAGATTGGCCCGACATCCTAGCAAACATGGGTTAACAAAGACTCAGGGGCTCCCAGTGGCAAAGGGATCATTTATAACAGGGAGGGAGATTTGCTTTTCTTTCTCTTCCTGTGGACTGATCCTGTCCTGGCTGCCAGTGTATGTCAGCAAGTTCACAGTCTTTAATTCATTGTAAGTCCCAAGTTATTGCACAGCAGCACACTTCCAAGAAAAGAGATGTCATAGAAATCCAAGTTACATAATGGGACACCAGTACTAATCAAATTTTGTTGTAGAAGGACTGCCCCTGAGTAATTAGAATGATGCTACCAAGACTCTTGGCATTTCTAGGTGACATTTCCTGAATGGTTCGACACTGTGGGAGGACATCCTTCTTCACAAAGGTTTAGTTTAGGCTCTCTGTCAGATATAGATAAGGCTGTTCTCTCACTGGGCCTTCTGAACACTTTTTCCCCCCTCAAATAAAATCAGTATAATGGCATTAACCTCTGAGTGTCATTACATTTGAGCAGAACTGCCTCTTAGTGTTGTGCCTTATTATATTCCAAGCCCAGGAGTGGTTCACAGGACCCATACCTATGGGTATGAACCAGTGAGGACTTTGGGATCGCATTACCTTAAGAAGAAGGTTGTGTTGGAAACAACTCATATGCCTCCTCACGATGGGTCCCAGTTGTTAGGTTTGAGTGGTTGGGAAGATAGTGAATTTTTATGCCTTGTCATCAACTCCTCCTCTCCTTGATTCTTAGGTGTAACCAGCCTCCTCAAAACATAGTGGCATAATATAACAACTGCTTTATTATGTTCATGGGTTGGATGGGTCAGGAGTTGAGAAAGGACAAAAGGTTCTTCCCTGTTTCACAGAATCTGAAATGTCTCAAAGAACTAGGAGTGTCTTAGATGGTTGAGGCTAGAATGGCTGAAGCTGGGGGTTCACTTCGAAGATGGCTTCTTCACTCACATGTGCGGCACACGGCTGAGATGGTTGAAGGATCCCTCAGCTGGAACTATTGGCCTGAGTAAATATATGTCGCCTCTCCAATAAGGTGGTGTCAGGGTAGCTGGATTCCTTACGTGGTGGCAGAGGGCTCCGTCATGAATACTGCACCAAACAGCATGGGAGCCCTGTGGCTTTTTATGACTCAGTCTCTGAGATCACTAGCATCACTTCTGTAATTCTTTATGAATCAAAGCAGACCCGAGCCTTCTCCAATTCAAGAAGAGAGGACATAGATCCTACCCCTTGATGGGAGGAATGCCACAGAATTTGTGGCCATCTTTTAAAATTTCCATTGAGGTTTCAAGTTGGTCTGAAAGCTCCCAGTACCTGAGGTGGCTATGAACTAAAGTAGCTCATTCATGAAGTAATTTGTTTCTTTTCTAATCCTACATTAAGATAAGACTGTCCCCATGTACTAGTTAGGGTAAAGCCCTAACTATTGAAGCAGAGCCATCAGAATATAGTGACTCAGATAAGAGAGAAGTTTACTCTCCTCTCATATACCCAGATGTACATAGTGAGATCCAGGAAAATGAGGCAGCTCTGCTTCATAAGGTCATCAGAGATCCAGATTTTTTTTCATTTTGTTGCTTCATCATTCTTCAGGGTATTATCCTCTTCTGTGTTGTCAACAGTGGCTTATTATCACCAGGTTTACATTCTAGCACATGGGAAAGGGCAAGAGAAAATAGAGGGTAAAGAAGTTCCTTTTAAGAAAGTGACATAGAAATTGCACACGTTACTTCCATTTACAATAGTTTTGTAACATGGATATGCCTAGCTGCAAAGGAGGCTGGGAAATGTCTTCTCTAGTTGGGTGTCCATGAGCCTTGATGAAAGCTGTGTGCTTCTATGGTTTGATCACTAAAAATAAGAAAAGGAGCATGGATACTAGGGGGACAATTAGTAGTTTCTGGACCAGCATTTGAGACATCCTTGGAATATTTGCCTGGCATATTAAAGAACAGAGATTGACAAACTTGTCTTGTAAAAGAGCAAACTAAATGTTTTAGGGTTTGGGGGGCCATACAGTGTCTGTCTAAACCAGTTTTCTTTTTTTTAATGTTTTATTTATTTTTGAGAGAGAGGGAAGTGGGGGAGACATTGTGAGCAGGAGAGAGTCAGAGAGAGAGGGAGACACAGAAT
Organism: Suricata suricatta; assembly: GCF_006229205.1. Classification (NCBI taxonomy): domain Eukaryota; kingdom Metazoa; phylum Chordata; class Mammalia; order Carnivora; family Herpestidae; genus Suricata; species Suricata suricatta. The sequence goes on from NC_043702.1 coordinate 55,068,258, forward strand.
CCAAAGACAGGCTGCAGGCTCTGAGCTGTCAGCACAGAGCCCGATGCGGGGCTTGAGCCCACGAACCGTGAGCTCATGACCTGAGCTGAAGGGGGATGCTCAGATGACTGAGCCACCCAGACACTCCTCTAAACTAGTTTTCTATATATTGCTGCTATAACAAATTACCATAAAATTGGTAGCTTAAAACAACAGAAATGTCTCTTACTGTTTGGTAGGTCAGAAGTCTGACACGGGTTTCACTGGGCTAAGATCAGGGCTGCATTAGTTTCTGAAGGCTCTAGGAAAGGATTCATTTCCTAGCCCGTTGGAGTTGCTGGCAGAATTTCTTGCACACAGCCCTCTCCATTTCAGAGTACATCAGGGCATCCAATCATTCTCATGCTGCCATCTCTCTTATTGGTCATGGCTGGGGAAAGACTCTACTTTTAAGGACTCATATGATTAGTTTGAATCATGTAAAGTAACATAGTCACAAATCAGGGGTATTAGGACAGAAACACTTTGGGGGCAATCTTTTGACTTAGCCATTGTAGCTCAAAAGTAGCCAGAGACAACATGTAAGCGAATGGGCGTAGCCATGTTCTAATAGAACTTCATTTACAAAAACATGTAGTTGGTTGGATTTGGCTGTGGACTATATAGTTTGCCAACCCTCCTTCACGAGTCTGAAAACCAACTGTTTGACTTAGAGCTTCTAAGCAGACAGAAATCTACTGTCTCCATCACCCTGGTACGCCCATTCCCCAAATGAAGTTTGGCAGGAAACGTGTTATCAGGCAACAGTCAACTGCTTCTGTTAGAGCCACCTTTACACAGAAGTGTAATTACTTTTCCTCAGTGTCTGGTTTTTGTTTCTAGATTATGAGCACATTGAATACAGGAACCTTATCTATTTCATTTTTGTACTTACCCTAATGACTAACAACTTCTAGCACTTAGTACGTGCTCAGTAAATATTCATTAAATAAAGAAAACCTTGTGTAATGGTTAAATGAGGGAGGCATGAGTTGAAACACATACACACACACACATGCACAAGTATTATTAATATTTTTTTTCTGGGAAGACCTTCAGTTTTGATAAGATTTGACTGTTTTGATTTTATTCTGCATGTTACCTCTGACACCTGTGATTTTCCATAAGGGTTCCTGAAGACAGATCTTAAAAAAATTTTAAATCAATTTTAGTTGCCCTAATGAAAATTAAAGGGTAAAGCCAGAATTCTACATTAGCTGGTGAAGCCAGTAGTATGCATTTGACAGACATTTAATTTCTGTCTGCTTTTGCCAAAATAACAATGTGAGCATAAGGAAATTTGCAAATGGAAATAATATTTTCCTGAGTGTTTTCCCAGACATTGGACTTCAGTGTGGGTTGAAAAGTGCACAGAAAGGTTTGTGACCTGCCAAGCCATGAGTTCAGCTGTTGTAGGATAAACACAGAACTCTGATGACATTAACAACATCGGAGGCCGAAGTGGGCCAGGAATTCATCTCTACTTTATTTACGTGAAGTATTCTCACACAGCCTGTAGCCAAAATCATAACTTTATAGGTGTGTAAGTATTTGGGGGTCTTTAACTGAAGCCATTTTACATGTGAAGTATTATAGGAACAGCTCCTTTCATCCCAGATGTTCAGTGAACTAAGGTACACAAAGGGCACTTTATCCAGCAACGCAAGGACCAGTCTTGGGACGCAGCATGGATGCTTATTAAGTTATATAACTATGTAAGACACGGCCATAAGTCCACTCCACCCCATCAAAGTTGGCTCAAGTCTCTTAGGTGGACTGAAGAAAAAAGCCTCAATTCTTAGTACAAATGTCATGCATTTAAAGAGCTCACTTATGCTTTTATTTCTAGTGCAAGGCGGTAGGTCTAGAATTCCCTAAGCTCTCTCCTAGTCTAAGAGACCCTTTGAATACCCTACCTCTATACTTTCGGCTTCTCTGACTTCTATCAAATAAACTCCCTTCCTTCAAATTATTGTCAGTGGCACAGTGTGTTCATTGAAACATTGTGCTTGCTAATAAAAACTGTTAAGATATTAGGCCAAAGTCTGGCTTTCTGGGAGTGCCCTTATGCTGACATCAAACCACTAGAATTATGTTTTGGAGCACAGCCCTACAGCCAAATATAGGACCCCCCCCCATGTCATAAAAGCCTTTATGCTAACATGGTCATCATCACTAAACTCTATGTTTACTCTTTCTGTTCTTTCCTCTGCTTTTCTCCCTAACTTGTTGTGAAAGCTAATGCTCTTAAAAAAAAAAAAAGCCCCATCTGATATGATTTACTCTTCCTTACCCTTTATTAGTTACCAGCCAGCCCCTTACACCTTCTGGGAATTTGGCATGAAATTGATATTTTCTCTGGCATAGCTCAGCCCTATGATTTGCAGGGCATGCCATGCACGCCAAAACAGTCTCTCTCCCATGCTCTCTCATCACCCAAACATTCTCAAAGTATTACCTGGACATTATGGTAGGTAATTCTTTGAAGCCCTGTGCTGGGTGTGAGTAGGCCATGTTGATTTAAAAGCACTTGACTTTGCAGAAACTTCTTCCAACCATTTTCGTACCGTTTTAATTTGATGCTTCACCTTCCTGTGGCAGTCTTTCCATTTGATTATTTATGAATTTAGGTGGTTTTTTAATAAGATAATGTAAGTAAAAGAAGAGACTTAGTAAGTTTTTGTTTTTGTAAGGTCACTTATTATGGCTGAATCCTGTTCCCCCCCAATTTGCATATTGAAATCCTAACCCCCAGTACCTCAGAATGTGATTGCATTTGGAGATAGGGCCCTTTGAGAGGCAATTAAGGCAAAATAAAGTCATCAGAGTGGGTCCAATCCAACAAGAGTTGTGTCCATAAGAGAAGAGATTAGCGTATAGAGATGACCATGGAGAGAAGACCATATAAAGATACAAGTAGAAAATGATCATCTGCAAGTCAAGGAGAGGCTCAGAAAAGCACTAATCCTTCCAACACCTTGATGTTGGACTTATAGAACATTGAAGAAATACATTTCTTTTTGTTTAAGCCACCAAGTCTGTGGTATTGGTTATGGCAGCCCTAGCAAGTTAATACATTTACTATTAATTTTGTTTTTTTCTCAATGAACATTGATTATGCTTTTTAACTTTCCTAGAGTACATTATAAGAGATCCAGGCAGAGTGTTGTGGGTCACAAGGAAGGGACATGATCTCATGGAGGAGATCTCATGACTTGATTTTTAAGACCATCCAGCAGTATGACCAGAAGCTTCTATCATTACCAGTGCCATTACCATACCAATGACCTTAAATCATAACCTGAAAGATAATTTAGTATAGATGTGCCTTCTCTGGACCAATAAGTTTTATAGAATGGGTTACAAAGTACTATCTTGGGGATACAAGTCCAAATCGGGAAGCTCAAGGACCATGTTTGTGACAGACATGTCTGCTTCATGAAGTGTTTTAAAACAAATTCTGCCACACGAAAGACCAAATTTCCTGCTTTTCATAAAAGTTTGGAAAGTTTTTCTGTACAAAACTGAGGGAAACCTGCCCCCTTAATTGGATGCTACTCTCTAGAGTATCCTAGCCCACCTGTCCCTATTGTCACTTAACCCTGTCTGCTTCAATTATTACCAAAGCTGCCAGATAATGGATATACACAAACTGTCAATCCTAAATGATAAATTCTGAAAAATGCTCATTAAAGAAGGGGTTCAGAGGTGAATAGTATTTGGGAAACTCAATAGCCTATATGTATATACTTCCTTGGAGACTTTCAATGTGTTAATGCACACTGAAAGACCTGAGAAGTTTTGCAATAGAAAAATCTATTTAACTTTGTTCCCCAGGATTTTTTTCCCTTTCTCATTTGACTACAAAATCCCATTTCTTTAATCAACATATATTTGACATCCTGTGGAATTAGTGTTCTGTGGGACACACTTTGGGAAATACTAAAATGGATTCTTATAGTCTGGTTCCACCTGAACACAGAATAATGAATTAGAGAATTAGAATCCTGTAAATTACTAAATAATATGCATATTCATAATTACTAGTTGAAGAGTAAATGCAAAAAAAGAGTAAAAAAAGTAAATGTAAAGTTATTTTATTAAGGAACAATATTATTTTTGTGATGTTATTTGATACATCAAGGGTATTTACATAAATGACCATAAACCACCAAATGCATGACCAATGTTATCTACTGGGAAATAGTCTTCATAAAAGTGAAATGCTTTGCTCCTTGTCAAAGAAAAATAGATTTTAGCTTCAAGAGAACTGTATTCCAATTACTTTCGCTGTGTTCCAATGTCTTTGTTATTGTACCACGATGAATGCGTCACTCTCTTCATATTTCAGGTTAATGATCTGATTGGACTGTAAACATTTTGTTAGACAAAACTTACACCCATTATACTTGCAGTCATTTAAAACAGGGAATATGTGCAAACGAACCCAGATATCCTTTTGTATTAGCTATTTTATTAGAGTAATAATATGTGAATCCTGATTTGCATGTTCAACTAAATGATTGCAAACAGTTTCTGACACATACATTCACGGCTGTTCTACATGCTTCCACTGAGTTTGGCAAGAGTGAATTGGTCTATTTGAGTTATCCTCCTTTGATTTCTCCAAGAAAATCAATATAATAAAGTAATTCTTTCCTGCCATCCTCTTCTTTGCTAAGCTCTTCTGAGAACAGTCAGAAGATGTTTTTCCTTCAATTATTTCAGGCTGTTTGCATTAAATTCTCTCCAACAGGCGCCAGTAAATGTGTTCCCTTAATAAGGATGTCTCCCTTTGAAATAAGCTAAATAAAATTTTACATTTAAGGTGAGTAAGAACCAGTTATGGAGAAAATTGCTCAATATCTGTTCTATTCTAATTTCTTTTTCCATGCAAAGCATGTTGCAGGTCTATATTGAGGAAAAAGTGTGATGATGTGGCATGCATAATTCATGCTTCTGGCCTTCCATGCACATTTATTTTTTCCATCAGAATTCCACGTGTTTAGATAAGATCAAGAATTCTTTCCTCCTATTAACAGAACTTCTTTTTAAGGAGTATGACATCAAACATTTGGGGATTTTACTTTTTCAGAAGAATGTTTGGGGTGATCTCATAATACAAGATGTTTTCCTGTGGATACATTAGATTTTGTTCATTATACAGGTATGTGTTCTGTTTTATTAGACATCAGGATCTCATTTATTAAGTGGATGGAGTCCTTGTTTTTAAAGATGGCCAGAATGAAAATTCACTTCTTTGTTAGGAATTAAGGCAAAATCATGCCATTCAGAGGGAGTTCTCAAGGAATTCAACATTCTGTGGAATTTCTTTTATTGTTCTTTTCAAAATGGTATTTTGACTGTAAGAAAAGTACATCAAGTCTTCCTATACGTAAAGTCCATTTCCTAGTAGCCTTTCCCAACTCTGTTCTCTTACTCTTATTATGCCTGTTTTTATATCTCATTGAGACTGGTGGTCTCCGTCTGGATAGCATAGGCATTTCCAACTCAGTGTGTTTAGAGCTAAATCTCTGTTTCCCTCTGCAAATCTGTTTCCCCCAGACAGTGAGCTGTTCAAGCCAGAAACCAGGGCGCCATCTTGGATATCTCACTTGACTTTTCTTGATACATTTAGACAACAGCCAAGACCTGTTCATTCTACTTTCTCAGTATCCCTCAAATCTGTCCTTTTTTTTTTTTTTCATATTTACTCTCCATTGCCATTTCCTGGCCCCAGAAACCATCATTTCTTTCCCAGACTACTTGTCACCCTATACTCATGCATGGTGAGCATTGCTCTTGCCCCCAAACACACACACAAATCTAAACTGGGTTGTCCGGGTGGTTACAGGGACCGTAGAGAACTCCCTGTCTGACATGTTCCCTTGTCTAGCCACTTCCATCATTCACATTTATTGAGTGTTCCCTATGTAAAAGGGCCATTCTATTAGGGGCTATTAAGAATCTAAGAAAAAGTTATGATGTCCACCTGCCCGCAGTCAATCTAGATAATCTAGTAGATTTTTGTGGGGGGTGTTTGGGAGTGGGAATGCAGTGAAAATCACTGATCATGTCATAGCTACCAGGGCAATATTTCTGCATTAATGTTCTTGTTGGAATAAAAAAAATCAGAAGGAGATCATGGCCTTTAAAATGTCCCTAATTTGCCCCCTACTACATAATAATGTGCATTCTCAAGCATAAATTTTAATTTTTGAGATTAGAACTTCAACAGTGAAGGCTGCATATAATTTCAAGGAACATTCAAAGGTCAAGAAAATACTAAAATTGCTTCCTCTCCATACTGGTGATTTGGTGATTATAACTTCCTACTCATTCTGTTTTTCTCTTCAAGGTCACTCAAAGTCCTTAGGTATAACTACATCAGGGGAGGAGAATTTGAGGGTCACTGTGAAATCCACACCTTCCCAATAGCGATGGATTTTCCTAACGATCTTGGACACATAACGCCTGCCATCAGATTTTATATACTATTTCTTCCAGAGTTTCTGAGTTGTCAGGGAAAATTTGGTATCTACAGAGTTGTCAGCGTACCCATCTCCCCCACTGCACTCTGATACTCCTTGGCCCCCCTTCCCTGTCCTGTCTGTACTCAGGACTCCAGGAGTAGACAGCAGCATTCCCATTAAACAGGAGCACATAACTCAGATCAAATCTCCGTGGTAAATCGGCTTCTCAGCATCTGGTGCCGTTCCTCTAATGAAGCCTTTTTCTCTCCATGATATGAATCCATTAGACACTGAGAAGCTGGAGTATGTAAAATATTTTGTTTATCTGGCCCTTCTCAAAGGTACTGTCTGTCATCATAGATGTCTGCAGTAAATATAGCAACAGCATCAGTGGATGTGTGAAGCGATTAGATTTATGAGGCACATAAACTGCAAAGCTTCTAATAACCATAATTCCTAACTTCAATCATAATACCAGTATTAGTGTCATGTTTTCTGGAGGATTTTATGTTTCTAAAAATATCTTAATTGTGGTTACCATGTTTACCCTATAATTCCTTTAATTTGAAAGTAAAAGGGCTCTGTCAGAGATGAGGCTAGAGAAAACAGCCCACCCTGCTGTATATTGTTTATATGGGCAGTGGGGCAAGATGGATTGCCTGTCTCACGTGTTTTGCAATTAAATTAGATAAATTTCTTTGGGAAAAAAGAGAGCCCACACTAATAAGGAACAACTGATGACAAAATCAAATGTGGAGGTGGGGAATGAAGGGTAGGATCTTTGTCCTCACTCCCACTCTCCTACCCTCACCCCCCACGATCCCCAGGGAGATTCTGCCTGAGTGCCTTTAACACGATCTCTTTCTAATTATTTGGCATCATTTGAAAAGCCATTGAATGGATGCCAACCATCAGTCGATTTTCCTTTTGACCCAGGCCTGAGAGGATGGTTCAAGTGCTTAACACAAGATTCTTAGCTTCTGAAGTCTACCTTGACTTTTAGATATAAAAGAGAGACCTTCTTAGGGCTTCTAAGAATATACATGTGCGCGCACGTGCGAGCACACACACACACACACACACTGTTTTTAACAATTTCTAAACTTAAGCATAAAAAAATGTTTTGGCATTATGCCATGCAACACTTGGTCATTTGGTCTTGCTATCTACAGTGTAGCCCTTTCAAGTCCACTACAAGGATTGTTTGAATGGTTATTTTTGCATCTTTGTGGAATTTAGCAGATTTGAAAGACACCCCAGATTTAGTCATTGAAAGTTGATTCCACACAGATATTGCTGAATTTAAGACCCTGACAGGTGATACGGTGGACTCTGGCTAGAGGCAGGGCACTGGCCCTGTGAATATTTAAAACTTTTTTTTTCTGAGTAGAGACAGAATATAAACTTGGCATGTAACAGTCAAATAACAGAAATGTATAAAGTAAATACATAATTTCACTTTCCAAAGATAACCACTGTTAACAGCTTGGGGTATATGGTTTCAGGCTCTTTGCTAGTAATACTCAAATACATTATTATCTCACATAAATAGAATAACACTAGACATGCTGTTTCATGGCTATCCTTTTAATTTAATAATATGAATATTTTTCTGTGGAAGTGAGAACACATTTGTTTCAATCTTTTTAACTCTTCTCTGGCATTCCATAGCAGAGTTGACCATAATTTATGTACTGTTCCCCTCCTGGTGAGTATTAAAATGGCCTTCAATTTTTTCTTCTTACGTTTCCAAGAACATCTTGGTCGATGTATCTTCAGATACTAATAAGAGTATTTCTGCAGGGTAAATTCCTCCAAGTGAGATTGAAATGTTTACAGTTATTATCAAGTTGAAAGACTGATATGTGTTAGGAAGGCATCTTAAGTTTGTGTCCTTTCCGGTTTTACCAATAAGGCATGAAAGTGCTGTTTCTCCTCATTCCAATGTGGGAGCTTTGTCATTTATTGGTTTCAGCTGATCCTGTCCTCTTTGCTAGGGGTTCACATAAAACTGCCTCACGGGTTTCATTTGCTCTTCTTGGATTGATAATAATTGGGGAATCCTTTCATCTAAATATATGTATTTTTTCCTTCTTGCTATTCTTTATTCATATCCTTGTGTCCTATTTTCTATCAGTTTTCATCTTTTCTTTATTAATTCATAAATATGTTTTATATATTATGTTCATGACAGAAGCTGGAAATAATTTTCTAAGTGTTTTACTTATTTTTCAACCCTATGGTGTGCTCTTTCATATAGTAATTTTATATTTTGGTGGGGGGTAAAGTCTATTAATCTTGTCTTTTATGATTTCTTACTTTCGTGTCCTGATAAGGAAGACATCTTCCACCCGAAGATGATAAGCATATTCTCCCATATTTACTTCCAGTTATTATCTTTTTTAAATGTTGCAATCTTTAATTAGTCATTATTTTATAGGAATAAGAGAGATAAGAGTCTAACTGATTGTTTCTCCATTAATGATTATTAAATGTTCCTCTTCACATTAATGTCAGCCTTCTTTTCCTTACTAAATTTAAAGCTATAGTTAAGTCCATAAACATCAACGCATTCATGGGTCTGTATCTGCATTCTCTGTCCCATTAATCTATCCCTACCAATACCATGTTGTTTTAGATATAGCTTGTTTAAAATACATTCGAATCTGGCCATGCAAATTCTCCTCTCATTATATTTCATTTTCAAAAATGTATCATGTGCATGTCTTCTTCCAAATTATTTATTATCAAGCTTTCAGCATTGATTAAAACTGAAATTTTAAAATTGAGCATTGTTATTTTCCTCTAAGGGTATTTCTCCGTCTTCTCTTATTGAGTATGTTGTAAACACCAACTGCTCTCCTCAAATATATGTATGAAGTTGGTAGACATCAAAACGTGTGCTCAAAATGTGGGTTTTGAGAACAATAATGTTACGATGGGCTAGAAAGTGACAGATACCTCAGAGCAATAGTGATATGGGAAAATAGAAAAGGGAAGAGATAGACCTAAGTATAGAGTGAGTAGAGAATGGAAGTGAGTTCAGAGAGAAAAGCAAGAAAGAAGAACCTGAGGAGGACTGATTGAAGGACAAGATGAAAACACTGATTCAAGGTTGGCTGGGCAGGGAAGGTTCCAGAAGGGCTGGAATGGTTCACAGTCTTTCTCCTATTGGCTGGGGCTACAGAGAATGTGTTGAGCAATGGTCCGGTGGATCTGGGAATACAAAGACAGTGGTGGAGGGTGGGCCTGGAAGGGCAGAGGTGAATGTGGAGTCCTTTTGTTTATGATCTGAGTGTTTGACCAGAAAGAATGTTGAGCTCAATCAGTATAGGGAGAGATAAGATTAATGGGGTATGGTGGGGCAGGGTAATACAGGCAGGTGAGAGGGTCTAGCTCGGATATCTAAGTAGGAATTTGGATGGAGCTTTGCTCAGGGAGACAGGCCTGGTATAGGATCAGACTGAACATGAAGGTCAGGGGCTTTGTTAGGAATATTTCTGACCATGGGGACCTTGTCAACTCCCCTCCCCACTCCCACCTCTTCCTGCTTCCCATTTTCTGAGGGCCCATGACAGGGTTATATGTGTGCAAGATAACTTGCTCCGTTAAGCTGTACCCACGTTGTGCAGTGGTGGATACAGGACCAAAGCTGGACCACGCACTCACTTCCCAAAGGGAGTTGGTGTTGGGACAGAAGAAGCAAATGGATCTTTCTTTCAAAACATAAATCTCTGGAGGTCATGGTGATTGTCCCTCAGCATGGGGATTGAGAAGCAAGGAAAAGCAATTCACTTTAAGAAAGAATAAAACACATACACAGCAAAAGCAGCAATCAATTCTTTCTTCCAGCTTATTTTTGAGACCCAGCCGCATTCTCTATTTTGAGCTCATCGGGATACTCCAGAATGGCCCCGTTCATAAAAGAGCTAGCTCAAACTGGGTTTTTGTTTCATAGAGTCCTAGAGGTCTTGAATAATACAGGGACTAAGGAAGATACAGTGACAAAGTCATGAATTTCCTTATTAATAAAAACCCCAGAGCTAAATTAAAGGACTAAAACCTCATTGGTGGAATTCCAGAAAGCAGGATTGAACATGTTAGATCTAAAAATAGAGGGTAGAGTTCTGCATTCAACTAGACCAAACTTGGCAACTAGGGGTGATGGAAAGAGAGCTGGATAGAGAAGGAGAAAGCCAAGCCCAAGGCAATGGAACTCTAGAGACTTGAATGAGAATTGCTAGAGCTCTCTGGATAAAATGGTGGATGAAATTGTGCCTGCTTTATGGTCCCTGCCATGCAGGGATTTTTTGAGATGTGTGTGGGGACCAGGTGCACCTGGTGGGCTGTAAAATCCTATTTCCATAGAAGTCAATGTTACAGCGGCCTCAAAGGACTTGTATTATGATGCCGTGCTCTCTGGAGTAAAGTGCTTGTAAGCTCAGTAGCTGACAGATGTGTGATTGCCTAATGGCAAGAGGAAGGATAAGAGGTATAGGGTGAGGTGGGGTCCACGTGAGGCCTCTGAGTAGCACAACTCCAGGGGATGCCATTCTGCCCCTCGTGGGTGGGGATGGTGCCCTCTGAGACACAACATGGGGCACCATGTGAATGAGCCTCCCATCCCCCCCTGAATTGTGTCACATGGCAATCCTGGCCTCAGGATCACAGCTAAAGAGAAAGCCTTCTCATGCTTGGAATGCTAGCTGTGCACGGGGCCAGTGGTTAAATATAAAAACTCAACTAGAGGAATTCCCTGGCAGTTTTATCACAGCTGTGTTGTCCAAACCTTTGGGAAAAGGCTGAAGACATTAGGAAAAGCATGGATCTGGCTGGTACTCGTAGGCATGCACCCCGTAAACCGTGTCAGCACCCCATAAACATGCCACTTTTAATGACGAGTGCATGTCCCTATTCATCACCATCATTTATTCTACCACAAAATCTCCCGGAACTTTGTTTCCAGAATTCTTTTTATCTTCATCATTAAATCAGCCTTAGGGAGATATTGAGGTCAGTAGCCCTAGACTCAAGTCTGATCTCCTCCTTACGTCACCTGAGCTGTAATCTAAATAGTGACAAAAGCCATTGAATAATGCCAACAACCTGGAAGAAGGCTTCCTGACCAGGCCTGGACCCATCAATCACCCCATAATGGTTTCTGAATGTTCACCCTGAAATCAGGATACTTGGAAATATCTGCTTTGGTGATAATTAACATGTGTAGGTGCCTAGAAGTTAGAGGGTGCATGAGAAAGATAGGCACACCATGTGGAAAGAGGGGTGCACAGTGAAGGAGGCACATAAAAATGTGGTGTGATGCCGATGTAATGGTGACAGGTAGGCAGAAATTAGGGGGTGGGGCTAAGGGGGTTGCAAACACAACACAAAGCAAAGAAAAACCCAATGAAATCAAAGTACCCACACTGCCTTGTAAGGAAAAAGAACCCAGAAAGCACAATGGGGAGTGTTTTCTTTTGTCGGTAGGGAGCAGAATGAAAGGGCCATCTGCTGAGTGGGAAGCCCCGTTGTAGAGCAGAGTTGCTTGTCCTGTGATCTTCTGGGTTTTTCTCAAGGAGAATGAACTTCAGACAGCCAGGCTTGGAAGGGACATGGCTGCAGGGGCACTGTGCTACCGGGAGGCCAGCAAGCTGGCTCAGGTCAATGGCACGGACATGGAGGTGGGGGGACATGATTTGCAAGTCTGAGGTGGGGATCATAGACCCAGTCAGGCATTTTTTGAGAAATCATGGAGGATGGCATAGATGTCAAAAATTGGAAGACAAGTCTGGGGGCGCCTGGGTGGCTCAGTCGGTTAAGCCTCCGACTTGGGCTCAGGTCAGATCTCACGTTCGTGGGTTCGAGCCCCATGTCAGGCTCTGTGCTGACAGCTAGCTCAGAGCCTGGAGCCTGTTTCTGGTTCTGTGTCTCCTTCTCTCTCTCCCCCTTCCCCTCTCATGCTCTGTCTCTGTCTGTATCCAGACATTAAATGTTAATAAAACATTAAAAAAAATTAACAAAAAAGACAAGTCTGTCTTGATTATAAAAAAAGAGAATTCTGACAAATATAGAAAAGCAAGGCTGCTGATCTCCTGCCTAATTTTCAAACAGATTCTAATGTGGTGTGCGAGCCCTCAGAAGTCCAAAAAGTCTTGTTTAGTAGAGAACTGTATGCATTCTTAAGAAAAATTAAGTTCAATGCAACCAATTCTTCTTGACTCCCTCCCTCTTGCCCTCTCTTCTTCCCTTCCTCCCTCTTTCTCCTCTCTTTTCAGTTAGCAGTTGCACTGAGAAGGGAATTCTTGAAATAAAGAATGCTAAGTTTTCTAAAAGGCATTTAATTTCTTTCATATGTTTTGTAAAAAATATGGCTAAATATGGGAAACATATCTGTATATAATAATTACATCATTAAAGATTATTGCCTTAGACTGGATGTTTGTGTCCACCCTCCCCCCAATTTCATGTGTTGAACCAGAACCCCCAGGATGGTGGTGTTTGGAACTAGGGCCCTTGGGAGCTGTTTCTGTCATGAGGATAGAACCCTCATGAGTGGGATTGGTGCCATTACAAAAGAGAGCCCAGTGAGCTCCCGCGTGTCTTCTGCCATGTGAAGAAGCCACAACGAGAGGATGGTCGTTTATGAACCAGGAAGCTGGTCCTCACCAGATACTCAATCTGCCCACATCTTCTAGGCTCTAGAACTGTGAGAAACAAATGTTTGTGTTTAAGCCACCCAGACTGTGGTATTTTGTCATAGCAGCCTGAATGGACTAAAACAAATATTATCATATAATAAATACTATATAATGTCACATTAGAATATATTATTGATAACAGCATATAATAAAATTAACTTATAATAATTTAATATTAAATTTTTAATGTAAAAGGATTGAAAATATCTGAAGAGGATGGAAAAATATATAGTTAAGTCGCTAGAGTTGTTTAATGGATTAGTGTCAACCAGAGGAAGTAGAATGGTAGAGTATGGGATTTTACAGAACCATCTGGGGAGCTAATTAGAGGTGCAAATTCCACCTGCTGGCCCTATTGAATCACTAGGGGGAGGGGCCTGGGAATCACCATTTTAAACAGATCTCCATCCAGGTGATTCTCAAGCCCCTGACAAGTTTGCATCTTTAGACCTGACTTCTCTCCCGATTCTGGACTTGAATACCCAGGAGCTTTCTCAATATCTCCACTTGGATGTCTAACAAGAATCTCAAACATAATTTGCCTAAAACAGAATACTCTATCTCTCCAAATCTCCTCTTCCTTCAGTAAATGATATCACCATCCATTTAGATGTCTGTACACAATTTAGGAGTCATTCCTTTTTCTCTCAAATCATATATGTGTTTAACCTCTGAAGGAAAATACCATTCTACCACTCCTCACCATTGCCAACCCATGAACCCTGGTCTAAATCAACACCACTCTATTCTGGGCTGCTGCAATTACCACCCCTGGTCTCTCTGTCTCCACCCCTGCTCCATTCCCTCTTCTTAGGACAGCCAGCCTCATCTTGCTGTCATTTGGGACAACTGGTTGGGAATTTCTTACCTTGGCCTGCAGGCCCTCAATCTTGTTCCTGTCTGCCTAAGTTTGTGTCCCACTCTCTGACTCCCCCAGGCGGAGGCTGCCAGGGCTCCCTCTTGTATCCTGTGAGCACACCAAGCTTGTTTCTGTCACAGGGCCTTTGCGCTTGCTGAACCCCTTTACACTCAACATGACACCCTCCGTTTCCTCATTCAGGCTTCTCCTCAAGGATCATCTTCTCAGAGAAGCCTTCCTATCAATCCCAGCTCACTCTCTCCCTTTTTCCTGTTTCATTTGACAACCGAAGATTCTTAACTACCTATTTATTTTCATGATTATTGTCTGAGTCCTTGATTGAATACAAACTCCACAGGAGCAGAAAATTTATGCCTGGAGCATTGCTTAGCACATTATAGGTACTCGATAAATATTTATTAATGAGTTGAACCACTGGCATAGCTCAGGAAAGCTGGACTTTGGCATCACACCTGGGTTTAGAATCTCTACCCCATCTCGGTTCACACTGCCAGCCCTAGTCTTGAGCCTTGTGTAAAAACCCGGCTCCTTTGAGGCTCCTGAGGTCCTTTTCCCTACCTGATTTCTATCATCTAGTCACCTCCCCTTCCCACGCAGACAGCACATTTAATGCAGCCTTTACCTGCCGCATAATCTTCCTCTCCTCAAGGCCTCGTATGACCCTGGGAAACCTCATGTCCACATGGCTGCAATTGCCAGTGTTGGACCACTGTAGTTGTCAACGATGGCTGCATATTGGAATTAGTAAGGAAGTTTTTAGTTTTAATGTTGACTTATTTTTGAGAGAGAGAGAGAGGTAATGTTGATGCACAAGCAGGGGAGGGGCAGGGAGAGTGGGAGAGAGAGAATCCCAAGTAGGCTCTTTGCTCTCAGCACAGAGCCCAACATGGGGCTCAGCTCAAGAACCATGAGATCATGACCTGAACTGAAATCAAGAGTCAGATGCTTAACCAACTGAGCCACCCAGGTGCCCCTCAAGGAAGCTTTCAAGCAATACCAGTGCTGAGGTGCCTAGAATGAGGTCTCTAGGAAAGTCTATTCATAGACAGAAAGTAGAATGGTGGTTGCCAGGGGTGGAGGGAAGGGAAATAGGGAGTTAGAATTTAATGGGAGAAATGAAAACGTTCTGGGGCAGATAGCGGTGATGGCTGTATAACAATGTGAATGCACTTCAGGCCACTGAATTGCACATTTAAAAATGGCAAAAATGAGAGGCACCTGGGTGGCTCAGTTGGTTATGCATCCAACATCGGTTCAGGTCATAACCTCAGTGTTTGTGAGTTCAAGCCCCACATTGGGCTCTCTGCTCTCAGCACCAAGCCTGCTTCGATCCTCTGTCCTCTTTCCCCCATCCCACCCTGCTTGTGCACACATTCTCTCTCTCTCTCTCTCTCAAAAATATATAAACATTTTATAAAAATGGAAAATATGGAAAATTTTATGTTCTATATATTTTACAATTAAAAAAGCAGAATCGTGAAATGCCAGAGCCCAGACCCATCAGCATTTCCAGAATAGGGCTTGGGGATCAGTATTTTTAAAAAACTGCCCAGGTGACACAGCCAGGCTTCACAGCCATTGCCTCCCGACTTGCTCCTGACCTTCATGACTCCAACCACGGACATCTGTCCTCCGTTTCAGCTGCTCCCACCCCACCCTGGTCACGGGAGGTGGGCATTGAAAGGTGGCTCTGTCCTATGGCCACCTGTTCCGTTTTTGAGTCCGCTGCTGTCGGCCCCTACAGCTGCTGTCCTTCTGTCCGTTCGTTCTCCCAGGGAGCAGTTCCTGGGCACCCAGCAGTGCCGGGCATGGTGCAGACAGAGCACAAAGAAAAAAGCTTGTGGTTCTTCAGTCCCACCTTCTTCAAAGCTCTGGGTGTCATTTTTTTTTTAATTAAAAAATTTTTAAATGTTTGTTTATTTTTGAGAGAGAGAGAGAGACAGACAGAGAGACAACGTGGGCGGTGGGGGACAGAGAGACAGAGAGAGGGAGGCACAGAATTTGAAGCAATCTCCAGTTCTGAACTGTCAGCACAGAGCCCAACATGGAGCTCCAGCTCATGAACATGAGATCATGACCTGAGCTGAAGTCGGATGTTTAACTGACTGAGCCACCCAGGAGCCCCTCTGGGTGTTTGTTCTTTTTTTTGTTTTTAAACCTGACTCCATTTTTAAACCTGCTGCAGCCCTGGTCTGGTCCTCCCTCCCAATTACTATTCTTAGCAACCCGGAGAGAAGGGATTCGCCCCTTGTGTAGGGAAGCTGGTGGGAGGAAAGTGGTAGAAACACACTAGGGTTTCACTTACACACGACTTGTAGCTGGTGCTACATGAACTTGTGGTTGTTTATCCTGGGGATGATATGACTGCATATTGACTGTATTCATGGGTCAGTCTCCTGTGAGCACTCAGTTCTTCTCCATCTTTCTTTTGTTATCTTCAAAAACTTCTGATCAAAAACCACTTTGGCTGTTGTTAAGAAGTACTGGAGCCAAGTGACACCATGTGCACTGATGGTGTTTCGAATGAGTGGAGAAGACCAGAGCTGACTTTTCTAGAGAAACTGAGGGTTCCCCTCGTCCATCCTTCAGAGGCAGCAGCTCTTCCCAGCATGCAGCTGGGCTGAGGTGCAGGCATGGAATGAATGCAACCCCATGGCGCCTTTGGATCGCTTCTGGTCTAGCACCCAGGTTAGGTTGTCGTGACCCCTCTGTGCTGATCCTACTACAAGTGGGCTACTGGGCTCTGTTCTGGAGAAAAACTATCTCAGTGGGAATTTACAACATGAAATGTACCCAAAGGGGACAAATTTACCCTGGAAAGGTAAAGAGTCTGGAAGCCTTATTATAGAGCAATTGAAGGGGCATCTGGGTGGCTCAGTTGGCTAAGCATTGGACTCTTGATTTCAACTCAGGCCATGATCTCAGGGTCATGAGATCAAGGCCTGCCACAAGCTTTATGCTGGGTGTGGGGCCAGATTGAGATTCTGTTTCCCTCTGCCCCTTCCCTACTCACATGCATGCAAGTGTGCATGCTCTCTCTCTTTCGCTCGCTCTCTCTCTCTCTCTCTCTCTCTCTCTCTCTCTCTCAAAAAAAAAAAAAGAATAGTTGAAGGGACAAAGGGTATTTGGCTTGGAGAGGAAGGAAAAGGCTGGTGTGAGGGGGAGGAAGGGAATGAGCTATAAGGAATGCCTTCAGGCTTTTAGGGCTCCGTGATGTACAAGAAAATATATTCATGATATGTTGTTCCAGAATTGGATCAAATGACTAACATTGCAGAAAAATATTTTGACTCTGTTTAATGAAGATCCTTCTGGAAAGAAGAACGAGAGAAGAAGGAGCTACTTTCAGAGCTTTCTGTCCCTGGAACTGCTGAAAGTGAGACTGACTGACTCAAGGGCACGAAAAGGATAGACAGTTCAGTGTCCCCCAAGACCACAAGAAACTGCGACCATCATAACCCGCCCCGGCTGAAGGGTATGTGGTTAAGCAGTGGCATCCTTAATTCCTGCAGCTGAGGAAACGGTTGTGTTCAGGGCTGTGGCACAGTTTCTACATAATGAAGGGAACCCATTTTCATCTTCTACTTCAAGCATGATGTGACCCTTCTCACCAAAGGGACTCCAGGCATACAGTTTATCAGTGCAGCAGACAGAGCATGTTGAGGCCAGATCCGGCGATCACTGCCCTTAGGGAAGAACCAGATATTTAAAAAACCCAGCCCTCTAGCAGTCAGACTGGAGGGACTGGATGCTGTCTCTGGCAGAAACTTCCATGGGAATGGTCCAAGAAGACCTCAATACCGAAAGGTCAGACTTCACCAGAATGCACAGGGGTTTACGTGAAGACTTAGTAACAAGGGCTGCCTTGCAGAGGGTGTGGGGGAGGGCAAGGGTCCACATGAGACCGAGTCTCTGGGAATACTTATGGAGTTCTGTTTGGGTAGGATCCATACACTGTAAAATCTCCTCATGTTTGTGGCAGAAACATTAATACCAAAGCCTGTATTAAATAAAAGAACCTGGGTTCATTGGTTTGTTGGCTTTTAAATCTTTGCTGGGTAGAGAAGTACTTAGGGGAATTTCTGACACTAGTGTTAATTTTCCTGTGTTCCAGAATTAGAATTCAGTTTACCAAACCTCCTTTTTACCCCTTGGGAATTCTCAAATTTATTAGGCCCTGTGCAGGCAGGGGGATGGCCCCTGCTGCTTACCTTTTCCTGTCTTGCCAGGATTTGTCCTGAAACATTTGAGGGCCATGTTAGGAGACGATACCGCAGGGGGAGTGGGACTGTGTTAATTACCTGAGGGTCTGCCTCGGGGAGCTCTGGCACTTGTGTTTTTCGCACCCCTTCCTAGGTGCTGAAAATCACTAATGAAGCGGTAAAAGGAAATATGATACGTCAGTGACTCCTTTTTCGATGGCGTGTGGAAAGAGAAAACAAACAAACAAAAACCAACCAAACAAAACCTTTTGTTGTTCAGAGTCTTTATGGATATTTTGTTGCTGCTGATTGTTAATTACTGTCAGATAACACTTTGGGTGATTAATTGACCTTTCTTAGCCAAGACAATAAAGGCCATTTAACTAATACAGCAGAAAGCAGAGGCGGTTTTGTTGTACTGCCATTTCTATTACTGGGTGATTTTCCACCTTGCACCCTGTTATCCTCCACCCCCTCCATTCTCCTCATTTCTGACCCACCCCTACTCGGGGGAATTATTCTACAAATATTGCCTCCACTTCATCATGGGTCCTTCCCTGAAATCTATTTGCAAATTCTATTTTTGGAGTCATTAAGATAGATTGTTTTACTTTGAAGACGAGTGATTTAGTAAGGGAAAGAAATCAAGGAACAATGCCCATGCAGATTTCATTCTTGCTGTAGTTTCTAACCTGTTCTCCTGTACTTTAAGATGGGAATAGTGGACATAATGTCAGCGCCTGAACCAATTTTTCTCATGCCGCTAATATACAGAGTAATTTCTATATGCAGAACACTGTTGGAGATGAAAAAACGAACTGTGTTGATTTGACCCTTCAGGAGCTCACTAAGTAGCCACGAAGACAGGTATCTACACAAAGTTCATAGGGGCTGCGCAGGGTCCTGGCTCGGGCAGCCCTTCTCCGACATGGCTTTCCTGTGAGCAGCTCACTCCCCTTACAGAGCGCCTGCCCCATCCACTCTGTGTCCTGAGCTCAGCCTCTCCTTTCCAGCTGCCTCTGGCTGTCCTGTGGGCATCTCCAGTGGAAAATGCCTCACACAGAACTCTCCATGTTGCCTTCAAATCTGTCCTTTCTCCCAAATTCCTTTCCTCAGTGAATGGGTACTGAGCCCTCAACGGGAGTTTGGATCGCTCCCCCAAGTCTTGCAAACCCTCCATAGCTGGGCTCTCCATTCCCGCCAGGGCTGTCTCATCATCTCCTGTCTCCAACCTCTGTTGTTTCTTACCTTGGCCCTTGCAACAGTCTCTTATCGGACTTCTTAAACCCGTGTCTCACTCCTCAACCTACTGTTCACCTTGCCTGGCAAATGTGATCTCTCAAAGGGAACTTTCTAAATTTTTAAAAATAACGGTTATTTATTTTTGAGAGAGAGACAGAGCACAAGGGGTGGGGGGGCAGAGAGAAAGAGGAAGACACAGAATCCGAAGCTGGCTCCAGGCTCTGAGCTGTCAGCCCAGAGCCCAACGTAGGGCCCGAACTCATGGACCGCGAGATCATGACCTGAGCTGAAGTCGGATGCTTAACCAATTGAGTCACCCAGGTGCCCCCATCAATGGAAACTTTCATTCTGTTACTCTGTGGCTCCTTAAAATCCTTTGGTGATTGTGAATAAAGCCAGAACTCCTCAGCAGCACACAAAATCCTCTCTGATCTGCCCCATACCCACCACCCCTGTGGAACTTTCTGCATTTCTATTTTCTGCCTCATCTGGCACTCAGTGCCCTACTTCTCTACTACCTGCTTCTCCGCTGCCCACCTTCCATGGCCTTCCTCTCTCCCATCCCAACCACTCTGCCGGACATCTTTCTCGCGTGCAGTCATGTTACATCTGGTCTCCTCTCTGAGCATTTTCCGAGCCCCTGTGTGTAGATTTGGCCTCTCATTGTTTCTCTGTTTTACCGGAGACTTGTTTGTGGCACAAACACCCTACCTGCGCATGAATTACATGTTCAAAGGTCTGCCTCACTCATCACCTGTTTAATTTGCTATGGTCGGGATATCTTATAGGTTTATCCTGCACCCCAGCTCAGTACCTGCCCCTAACGTGTTCAGTTCGCCACTAGAGGAAATGAACAGCTTAATAACATCTGACAGGGGCCAGCCTCAAAAAATTCTTAAATCATCATTTTTTTGGTTTTGTGTTTCTTTTCTGCCTCTTCTTACTTCTGAGCCTAGGGATTTAATTTTTTTTATTTTTTGCCAGTTACATATTATCTCTCCATTCCCTCCCCATATGCTGTGATAATAGCTGGAAAAAAACTCCAACTTTATAAAATTAAGTATTAAGTAATTAAAATGGTTTTTTTTTGTTTTTTTTAATTTTTTAAATTTATTTTTTGAGAGAGATAGCACGAGCAGGGGAAGGTCTGAGAGAGAGGGAGACACAGAATCTGAAGACAGGCTCCAGGCTCTGAGCTAGCTGTCAGCACAGAGCCCGATGCGGGGCTCGAACCCACTAACCGTGAGATCATGACCTGAGCTGAAGTTGGACGCTTAACTGACTGAGCCACCCAGGTGCCCCTAAAATGTTTTATTTTGAAAGACACCATG
Organism: Suricata suricatta; assembly: GCF_006229205.1. Lineage (NCBI taxonomy): Eukaryota > Metazoa > Chordata > Mammalia > Carnivora > Herpestidae > Suricata > Suricata suricatta. The sequence goes on from NC_043702.1 coordinate 55,089,102, forward strand.
GATAGGGTCTCATAATTCAATGGACTGAATGTCTCAGTCCCCCCCAAAGTTCGTATCTTGAAGTTCTAATACCCAGTATGACAGTATCTGAAGGCTTTGAAAAATAGGGTTAGATGTGGTCATAAGGGTGGAGCCCTTATGATGGGATTAGTGCCCTTGTGAGAGATCCCAGAGAGGTTCCCCCCACCCCCCAACCCCAGACAGGCCCTGTGCACGTGAGCACACAGTGAGATTGCTGCCACCCACTGGCCACACCAGGAAGCTTCAGAATGAAACCTTTGAAGGCACCTTGATTCAGATGACCTAGTCTTCAGCCGTGTGAGAAACAAGTGCCTGTTATTTATGCTACGCCGTGCGGTATTTTAGTACAGCAGCCTGAGCCAACTAAGGCAAAAGGGAATATTTTAATGATAGGATTCCATGGATTAGGGCAGACCAATGAGGAAACATATTTGTAGTAGCTTACCTCTCTGTTCCCTGCCTCACATCACACTAGCTAGGGAGTTACCTTGGATTGCTACAAAAATCTAATGTCATCTGATATAATGTCTACTAGAACTATTAAATATGGCCTAGTCCAAGGAAAAAATTAAGTTCATTTTCATAATTCTGAGCACATTTCTGGGGTGAAATTTTTTGTCCCGGTATATGAGCTGAGCAGAAAGCCATTTTCTTTCAAAAAGGCTCACGATGCATAAAAAAATGTATCCACCTTCCAGAAAGCTCTGTAATGTCATCTGATTTTATAACTGCTCTTCCTAAACTTGTGACTCTTGGTTGTACTACATGTGATAGGTTCGATTTCTCTAGTTGTACCCAGAGATGATGGGGACTGCTCTTAGCTTAATGGGAAATGAGAAGTGAGGGGCGGGGGGATAGACCCAGTGACAGAGACAAGCTGAAGATCTCAGGAAATAACCTTTCAATGCAGGTTATTACGAGGGGGGACCGGAGACATTCTTTAGGAAATGTAGCTCAGCTTCTCCTACTTCTTATTCAGCGACAGCAATGACAGTACCTTTCTTCGCCCTCTGCCCTGACCACCCCACCTTTCTCCTGCTAACAAAATGGCTCAGTAACAGGTGCTGGGAAGGGAAGACAAGCAGGGGAGAGATCTGAGATGCCCTCTTATGCTTTATTGTGAGCCAAGATGGTATTCCAGAGCCAGCCAGAGGCCACAGGGGATGAGTACAGCTAGCCTCGAGCCATGATGAAGAAACATTCAGTGCCAAATAAACAATCATACCCTCAACATCTAACTTGAAAGGGCAGATGTTGATGTTATTTTAATGGCCGAGTCCAAATGGCATCCGTTGCTATTACCATCTTACTAGATCTACCTTAGACTTGGAAAAGAACTCACCTCTCTGTAGTCAGGTTGTTGGGCTGGAGTGCCTTTCATATTTTTAGTATTGCTAGGTAATAAGTATGCAGGTAATGACAACACATTTCATACAAACACATGCACCATTTAGTATTATTTATTTACAGTAAATATCTAAGCTAAAACTCCCCAGGAATTACACATTATAGCACTCTCGAGTGTCATTGCAAATAATTCATTTTTATTTCTAGGTTTGTTTTAAGTCAGTGTTTATCAATCTGTGGTGAAAAAACATTAAAAAAACCTTCCAGTGCTTTGTAGATCCATACTTTTGTAAAATACAATAAAAAGGAGTCATTAGAAAAATAAAAGACATACAAAATGCAAGTGGCAATTTGTTATTATATTCAGCATTCTTTGTCAAATTGCTGCACAAATTTTTCAATACTTGCTCTCTATTTCTGTTCTTCCCTATCATTAACTATAGCACACTCTGAGGAGTGTAGACCAATTATTAAGTGAACTGACAGGCACTTAGGACTTGGCCTTGGCCCTGTCCTCAGGGCAGAGGGCTCATTACCTTAAAATTGCTGAGAAGGTTCTAGTCCATCAAAACCTGGGGCTTTTCTTCTGAGTTCACAGTCTCTAGGATCCCTCTTATCATGGCAGCACTTTGAGACATTGCTCTGGATGGACTGATTTTCGAGTCTCCCACATGCTAGACCTTGTTTAACCAGTAAGTCTATCTTGTAACGTCTATTAGCAGTGCCCTACGAAAACGTGGCCTAGGTGGTGTGTTGCCAAATGATCTCTCCTCTATATTGAAGGCTTTTCAGTGTGAAAATCAAAACACACAGAAATAGTAAAAATTTAGCAGCTAAAGGTTCTGGGGATTGACTGAGAGTGAGGCCTGATGGGAATGGGACGAACACAGGTAGCAAGAGATCAGGACACCAGGAGCAAAGAGAGCAGAGATGAGATGTCCCCGAGGAGCACTTCCATCTAGGGTGAGTTTTATTAATAAGGATTTTAACACTTTTTAATGGTTTACCTCTCAGTGGCATGGTGAAAACACGGAGCCCGAGAACCAGGCTCTCACCCACTGCCCCAGGATAAGCACAGGGCTTGAGACAACAGAAGTCCTCTCCCGATTTAGGAAAATAATAACAAGGTCTATATTGGTGTGACTTCTTTAAAGCAGAAACAAAATGTTATTTGTAAGACTCATGTACCATTTTGTTTAAAAACTACCCTTTACTACTCTTGTCTTCAATTCACTTAGCACAGTTTCTTCTTAAGAATTCTAAATATTTTGAGGTGCCTGGGGGGTTCAGTCAGTCAGGCATCTGACTTCGGCTCAGGTCATGATCTCAGGGTTCATGGGTTCAAGCCCTGCATCAGGCTCTGTGCTGATAGCTAGCTCAGAGCTTGGAGCCTATCTTTGGATTCTGTGTCTCCCTCTTTCTCTGACTCTCAAAAATAAAAAACTAAAAAAAAATGACATTAAAAGAAAAAAATTCCAAATGTTTTCACCAGTATCATCTCATTTTATCCACATACCATTGTGTGGAGATACTATTATTCATTTACATACTCAGTCAACAATTCTTTATGGAGGCTCCCTGTTAAGTGGCTAGCAGTCTACAAAGTGGGTAGGGGCCTTAGTGATTTCTTCTACGTTTATGAGAATAGACTTCAAGACAGAAAGTACACTTACTGTTTTATATCTCTCTAAGACTTAACAAACCATTATGGGCTTTGGTATAGGTTCTAAAGTGAAACCAGTGCACCCTTCCCTTATGCTAAAAATGCTTGCTAGTTTTGTCATAAAGAAGCCTGTGAAATGTACCAACAGAGAAAACTTTTGAGTGTTTCTGAAGCTAAGTATGTGTTCATGATTGCCTTGCATTTGTTATTAACGCAGATTCTAGCAACATAGGAAGTGTCAGAATTAAGGAGACTTTGGCTGAAAATGGTTGTCCTGTTTGAGAATTTACTTGTTCCCTGTGTACAGACTCGCCCAGTTCAGTGCTTCTCAGCTGAGTTCTGAGAGGCACTCAATCTCCATGAAATGCTGTATGTGTTGGGTTCTTGCCTGACGTTGGAGAGCTGAGAGCACTTTTATTTCACACAGGATCTCCCACTGAAGAGTTTAGATGATGTTGAAATAAATGAACACTATTTTCTATTCCATACTCGCTAGCTAGTTTCTCCGACACAACTGGTATCCAGAAGTAGTGGAGCCATGAAGCAGGAGTTGGGGAGGAATCATTTGAGAGCAAGTGCTGGCAATGGCTGTGGAAGGTGAGGCATCCAGTGTTTGATGGCTGTGGCGGAAGTGTCTTTGATGAGCTGGTTCAGTGTGTCATTCTGGTTCTTGTCCTGGCTCATATCGAAGATACATCTTTCCTCCTTGTTTTCTGAGTATGGTTTTCTAGTCTTTCCAGTGATTCTGTGAGTAAATTAATAAATTAAATATAGGTCTTATTGTGGGATTACATCCTGATAACCCCATCATAAGCGGAAAATATTGTAAGTTGTAAAGAATGTTTAAAGGACGCCTGCGTGGCTCAGTCGGTTAAGCATCCAGCTTTGGCTCAGGTCATGATCTCACGGTTCGTGGGTTTGAGCCCCGCATCGGGCTCTGTGCTGACTGCTAGCTCAGAGTCTGGAGCCTGTCTTCAGATTCTGTGTCTCCCTCTCTCTCAGACCCTACCCTGATCATGCTGTCTCTCTCTCTCAAAAATAAATAAAGCATTAAAAAAAATTAAAAGAAAAATATGTTTAATACATGTAACCTACCAAATACCACGGTTTAGTCTAGTCTACCTTAAACATGCTCAGAACACTTGCATTAGTCTACAGTTGGGAAAAATAATCTACTACAAAGCCTATTTTATAATAAGGTATTGAGTATCTCATGTAATTGATTGTAGACTATACCGAAAGTGAAAAGCCAAATGGTTGTATGGGTAGAGAGTGGCTGTGGATATCTTGGGTGCTTCCCCTTTGTGACAGTGTGGCTGACTGGGATTTGTGGCTGTCCCTGTGCAGCATCAGGAGAGACTGTCATACCACATGTCACTAGCCCCAGAAAAGATAAAAAATTCAAAATTCAAAGTACAGTTTCTACTGCTGTGTAATGCTTTTGCACCATCATAAAATCAAAAAGTTAAGTCAAAATGTCATCATTCGGAGATCCTATGTATTGAAATTATGGGAACTTGCTCATTTGTATAATGTATATTGTCCTCCTCCTGAATTTGCTGACAGAGCACTTGCTTTTAGAGCATCTTGTGAAAGTTTTATGCTGATTCCTGAGACTTCTCTCTGGTCATGGTAAGGTAGAGTTAGGTGAGTCTCATAATGTTGGGCACAGCAGGCCATCTGTATTATTCAGGGATGTGCACATAGCTCATGCTTGGGTCCTCCATGAAACACTGCTGCCCAGGGCCTCTGCGAGCCCATTCAGTGCCTCTGAGAAATAGGAACAGGGTCTCTTCCTCCAGATGGGCACAGTCCTAGTCTAGGAAAAACACTTGGTAGCTGGACATGGTGCTGGAGTTTTGCTCCACTTGCTCCCTCAGTTGAGAGCGTGTGTGGGCCATAATCTTTACAACCGTATGTGGAAGACCTGTCGCTTCCCATGGTCATGCCTTCAATAACTCCTGAAAAGGGCTACAGATGTTGAAGACTGCCCACCTCAGGACTCAGGAAGCTTACAATTGGGTGGGAAAGACAAGAGAAAAAGACACCGAAAGGCTAAATAACCTAAGTGTTTAATAGAACTTTATTAGTTGGGGTTCTCTAGAGAAACAGAACTGACATATATATATGAGGTATATTCACATATATATGATTAAGAGATTATTATATGTGCTGCCAAAGCGAACACTATGATTAAGAGATTATTATAAGGAATTGGCTCATGTGATTACGGGGTCCTAAGATCTGTAGGATGCTTGGCAAGTGGGGGACCCAGAAAAGCTGATGGTATAGTTCGGTATAAAGGCTGGCAGTCTCAAGAGTGAGGAAAAGCTGGTGTTTCTGTTCAAATCCAAGGCAAGAAAGAGGCAATATTCCAGTTAGAATGCCATCAGGCAGGAAGAATTCTCTGTTACTGAGGGAGGGTCAGCCTTTTTGTTCTGTTTAGGCCCTTAACTGTTTGGATGAGGCTTACTCACCTTAAGGAGGGCAATTTGCTTTATTTGGTCTATCTATTCAAATTTCAATCTCATTCAAAAATATCTAACAGAAACTCCTGAAAACATGTTTGACCAACATCTGGGCATCCTGTGGCCCCATCAGGGTTGACAAAATTAACCATCACGAGGACATACAAAAGATTATGCATAGTTAGTTGCCCAGTGATTTATACAGATAAATACTTTGAGATGTCTGAGGCAGGAGAGATGACTTCAGTCTGTGGTGGCCTTGGAAGGCAGGTAGGTGTGAAGACTGACAAACCTGGCATGAGAAAATGCCTCAGCACAGAGAGGCTGCCTGCAACCTGGGACAGTAAACACCACCACCACCACCACCCTCCCTGCTTTCCAAAAGATAAAGCCCAAGGGCCAAATCCAGTCATTTTGGTCTCATTTCTAAGAGTGCTCTCTTTCTGAGCCAGCAGTTAGTAGGTCCTGCTGTGTGTGAGAGACGCCATGTCAGATACCACAGCCAGAATGGCCGCTTCCTGGTCCTACCCGCACTCCTTGCCTCTCACCCACGTTCTGTCTCTCTGTCCTGTCCTCGCAGATCCCCTTTCTTTTTTTTTTTTAATTTTTAAAAAATGTCTTTTATTTATTTTTTGAGAGACAGAGAGCACGAGCAGGGGAGGGTCAGAGAGAGAGGGAGACACAGAATCCGAAGCAGGTTCCAAACTCTGAGCTAGCCGTCAGCACAGAGCCCAACACGGGGCTCGATCCCACGAACCATGCGATCAAGACCTGAGCCAAAGCTGGACACTTAAGTGACTGAGCCACCCAGACGCCCCTCAGATCCCCTTTCAAGATCCATCTTTATCAAGTAACTCTCTATTACCACCCTGTTTTATATAAACACTTCCTCTTCTGAACATGAATACAATTATTTTTGCTGCCAGTTATCTGAAAATAGTGGTTGATCAACTATTTTGTCTTGAACTATAATGGAAATGTTTTGTCTCTTTCTTTTAAAACATATTTTATGTCCCTTTAATCTCTCTGACTGGGTTATAAAATATGAGACCATGTTTTCTAGGATCTTGGCATCCTTCGTGACTGCTTTCAAAATAAGCATGAGAGGTTTGCTGCTCACCTTCCATCTTAGCTAGTGATAATGTAAAACAGGGGCACCTTACCCCTTGCCATAGTGGCTGGTAAACAAATCTGGGGTTGAGACCCCTCTCCAAGCCAGCAGGGCTTGCTAGGGCAGTATCTTCTCCTAACGAGAAACACACATTGCTCAGGTGGTCATAAAGTGATTCCTAATTTAGCATTCTTGTTTGCAAGAATGAGGAATAAAAGAAAGGGAGGAGGAAGGAGGGCATGTTCTCAGACAGCAAAGCCTAACTCAAGTTCCCTCTGTAGTCGCTTTTAGAAGCAGAAGTTCTCAGTTGCAAGAAATATACAAATGAGTTTCCAAAGGGGCTTCAGGGCATACTGAAAGCCCAAGTATGGACCAGGATGAAGGAAAGGAAGCCCAGCATCCTCCTTTTTTCATGGACAAGCCAACCACCAAGTTATCTGACACCTTCACAGTTTCACTTAGAGGTCACCAATGGTAACTCATTTCCTAATGCTGGACACTTAAGCAGAAGCAGATTACTGTGCAAGAACAGAGTAAACAGCATTAGTAATAAACCCAAGTATCAATTTTTCATTTGCAGCGCCATCACTAAACTTTTAACTGAAACTGCATGTGATACATTGTAGATGTCCTTATACATCAATAAAATTGATTTGAACAAGTTGAATCAAGCCCACAATTAGAGTGAAATTGGCAACACTAATATGTGTTAATGATAGGTGGGCCACCTAATTTTGAGAAATTGTAATGATTAGAATGCAGCCTTGAGCGCTTCTGTTGGACTTATTGTAAACTTAACGTTACTGCTGGTTTTGGTTAAAGTAACCCGGTTGGTAAAAGGAGCCCATTCTTTGGGTTATCAGCTGAATATTTTGTTACAGCCTGAAACCAATCCACTCGCTGGATTATTTTCCCACAAAAACAAGGAGGAACAGCCACCTTTAACTTGGTTATTTTCTCTCCTTAACCACAAGCTTTCTGCATTTTATTGGCCAGAGCAAGTCATATGACTGCTTTGGCGGCCTACCGGGAGGAAGAGCATCACAAGTTCATGGCCAAGCCTTACATTTGTGGACCAGGGATATATAATCCTTTCACAGAGAGGGCAAGAACATATTTGCAATATTTTAAAATCTACCATAAAACATGATTCCGTTTTTCTCATCAACTTTTCAAAAGCTCTTCAAGAGAAGACATTTCTCAAGGCTAAAAATCCTCCATTGCTTTTATCGTTCTCAAAGACCGCTTTTAAGTTCTTTTCCATTCTCTAAGCATATTTCACTCTTTTTGTATTAGCTGGACTATTAAGCTTAATGACCATAGGGACTGTGTTTGTTTTGTTCCCCATCAGATCCCTAAGGCCTAGCACAGCATTTAGCACCCAGAAAGCATCTAGTAGATATTTATTGAGTGAACAAAATGTTTTTTAAGGCTATAATCTGATCAGTGCACACTGCAATGAAAATATTGTAGATCGCATACATCGCAGAATATAGCTTAGAATCATATGTACATAACCAACATGACCCCATGCACTTGTCCTGATTCCATCGTTGACTGAAACATTTTCTGTAAGTGGTTGTTTTTAAACTTTGTCTCTTTTATCACCTCACACCAGTCAGAGTGGCTAAAATGAACAAATCAAGAGACTATAGATGCTGGCGAGGGTGTGGAGAGACGGGCACCCTCCTACACTGTTGGTGGCAATGTAAACTGGTGCAGCCGCTCTGGAAAACAGTGTGGAGGTTCCTCAAAAAACTATCCATAGAACTCCCTTATGACCCAGCAATAGCACTGCTAGGGATTTACCCAAGGGATACAGAAGTGCTCATGCACAGGAGCACATGTACCCCAATGTTCATAGCAGTATTGTCAACA
>NC_043702.1:55097689-55219135 GCF_006229205.1 Suricata suricatta
CTTCAGATAGCTGTGAAATTTGGTGATTAACTAGTTGTTACTTAACCTTCTAATTTCTGTATAAGTCTAATTACATGAAATAGAAGTTGGGGTTTTGATTTTTTACTTTGCTTTTCTGTTTGGAGTGTCATTGTAACTACTGTATTGTAAATGATGGAAAATAATTGTATATGTTAAAAAATAAATTGTGTTATATTAAAAAAAATAAAAATAGACATATCTGCAAAAAAACTGTCTCTTTTGTGTATTATTGTACAATTGGTTTAAAGATGTTTTTAATTTTAAGAGTATCTCATAGACAACAAACAAAGTTGCTGTAGGAGTTATGGGGGAGCACGTGGTATATGGGCAAGGGGCAGTAAGGAGGACACCTGTTGGGATGAGAACTGGATGTTACACGCAGGGGATGAATCACTGGATTCTACTCCTGAAATCATTATGGCACTATATGCTAACTAACTTGGAGGTAAGTTAAAAATAAATAATTTTTTTCATTTTAATTTTTAAATGTTTAATTGAAGTGTAGTTGACACATAATGTATTAGTTTCAGGTACACAACAGTGATTCAACAACTTCATACATTATGAAATACTTACCACCATAAATGTAGTCACCATCTCCATTTTGTATCACGATATTATTGACTGTATTCCCTATGCTGTATTTTTCATCCACAGGACTTATTTATTTTATAACTAGAAGTCTGTACCTTTTAATTCTTTTCACCTGTTTTACCCATCCCCAGCCCCTCCCCTTCAGTAGTAGTCTGTTCCCTCTATTCATGAGTCTTCCTATTTTTATTGTTGTTTGTGTATTCACTTGTTTTGTTTTCTAGATTCCACATGTAAGTGAAATCGTACAGTATTTGTCTTTCTCTGCCTGACTTATCTCACTGAGCATTATACCCTCTAGGTCCATCCATGTTGTAACAAATGACAAGATCTCATTCTTCTTTTTCATGTCTGAATAGTATTCCACTGTGTGATATACTGCATCTTCTTTAGCCCTTTAGGGTCCAACTGGTCTTTTGATTGCATAGACCTCACTTTACCTCTACATAGAAAGATCTTATTTCATTCAGTTCATTACTTCAGCCTGTCAGTATTTTCTGTAATCCTGATTTTGTCACGGAGTAATTTAGTATCATAGCTATCATCTACTAATCATATGTAAATTAGGTGAGCTTGCCTTTGATCAAGAAACTGAAAAAAGTGGAGCAGGAAACATCTTCCAAGGAATGTTTGGAGGCACACCGTCTGAAATGTCCTTCTGTCATTAATCTGCCCCTGGAAACCTAGTGTTCATGGTTCGCCCAGACAAGCAGATTGGCACGATCCCACGATGCCACCGGCATCCATCACCAGTGTGACTCCAGGCTCTGTCATTTGCCAGCTATTGGTTTTCTCTATGTATAATGGAGGATTGCAGGATTGGAGACAGCAAGTTGGATTTATTACTTAACATATGTGAAAGGCTTAGCCGTATGTCTGGTTCCGGTAGGTGCTAGGAACATATTTCCTTCCTTTTCTGCTACCTCAGGTGTCTATTTGTAGCTCTTTTTTTTGTATTTCTTTTTATTGGGTTCAGATTAGAAGGCAAATTTGTCAAGCCCTTTGATTCAAGTAAAGTCCCTGCACCCAGAATACCCACTCTGGGTTGAAACATAAATATAACCACCGTTCCCGGAAGTGTCCATTCTCAGGTAGCCAGAAATCTTGGAAGAGTTTTCAAATCCATATAGATACAAGAGCAAAGGTATATACATAATACTGGGAATGTCTTCAGAAACAGCCTTAGAATTTACCTAGGAAACTAACTTCAGAGTTTCCTGAGATAAATATGCAAACTAACTTTAATGATACTCTTGGACTACATTCTTTTCTTTTTTCTCCCCACCCCACTTCTCCCCTCCCCTCCCCTTCCCTCCCATTCCCTTCCCTTCCTTCTTTTTCTTAACAGACTCTTCTACCTAATTGTATTTTGCTCAGGCACATCCAAATTAGTTTGAGCTGGGTAATAGAAGGAAACACAAGAGGAATTTGTGTCTGGAAAATCCACTTGTAGCTAATGAAGAGGAGCTTAGATGAGAAAAGAGAAGGCTCTGGGGATTTCCAGATGTTTCCCTTCTTTTCTCCTGGTCTCAAATGTCAAGTTCATTTTAACCTAAACTTCTGACACATTTTTATTAATGAAATACCTACATATGTGCTCAGGACTGAACCAGCGTAATAAATTTATGGTCTAACCATCACTCCTCACTTTAGCTGAATGTGGAAGTATGCCCAAGTTTTAGTGCAACAAGGACACTGCACTTCACTTTAAGTATCATTGTATTTGTGCTGGGTTATACAGCCATTAGCCTCATTAAGGTCCTTCTTATGCTTGGGTTTGAACCCCACAGCTGGGTCCAAGGACTCAGACCCACTCTGGGTTCCAGTGATAAAGGTGCTTCAAACACTTTGACAGAAGGCCCCAGTGGACAGCTTGAGACAAAGGTTGAAGCACTTCCGGCTGAAGGGAAAGGGCAGGAAATAAGATGGCCGGCCTGGGATTCCCAGTATGAGAGATTTCAGCTTGCTGAAATCATGTGGACAGAAAGTGAGTCACGTGGACAGAAAGGAAAAGCAGAACGTGACTGGCTCTGGGCACCTGAGATGAGGGCAGGTGAGAGTGAGGGCAGCGGCCAGCCTGATGGGCAAACTCACTGGACCAAGGGATGTTAATCCAAACTGCCTCCAAGATGCCAGGCCTCGACTCAGCGCTGGTTAACAGCCATTTCCTATCATTTGCTTTGTGTCTCATTTTAGTGGACTCAGAACTTTTCTTTCCTACATTTTGAAATGAAGCCATCTTAGGCAATGGTGAATTCTTCTGTGGATATTGCCGTCCCTCTTGAGAGGAACTAAAAACAGTAGGAACAGCTATAGACCATGTCAAAAAGTCTAAGTCAGATTGCAATGAGAAAAACATCACTTTGTTATATGATATATAAAACATTTATTATATGATTTATTATATGATTGTTGGGACTTCATGCATGTGGACTCCAGGATCTCAAAATTTATGAAGATGGAGGCAGCGGTCTTCCTGGTTTATCTCACATTTAAAGAACGAAAAAGGATACGCAAAACAGATAAATAACGGAAACAGACTTACATAACAACCTCATTAGGAAGGCATGCTGTTCCCAGTATTTTTGAAGCAAAAATTTACTCAGAAAGTTATTAGTATGCTAATTAAAAGACATTATTGTCTATTCATCAGAATAAGTCTGTAAGCATTCCTACTTCCAATAATTTGTAAGCTTCTGTCCTTTACTGGGAGCAGTAGTTTTTATTTTATAGGATATTTCTTTTTAAATATTCCATAATTCAGACCAGGCTATCCCTCATTACTCCAAATCATTAAATATTTTATCTTATACTACAGTGTCTGTTGAGGGGTTTATAAACAGACTGGTTTTAAAGATACTGGGATGGGGCCTTTCGTATTTGATGGAAGACATTTCTGTGCATGAAAATGGACTAAGTGCACTTGGTACAAAACCAATTACACATAATTTAAGAGATTATATTAAGGAGAGGCAGCAAAGGTGGGAAAAATAAAACAGGATGGGAAGTAACCCATGTTGAGTGGGGAAACCAACCTGCTAGAGAATTGGTGGGAAACCATATATTATATAGTATTTTGGTAATTTAAGAATGTACCGGCAAAAAGGAAATAAAGTTCTAGACGAGAATGAGAAGAACAGTGTTCATAAGAGCAGTGTCAGTTGAAGGGAGTTTTAGGGGAGAGTATTTAGTCACACACCCAGTCGTTCCTTGAGATATCACATTGCAGATTCCATTTTCATCCTGAGTAATGGAGTGCAGACGAATGTTCTGGGTGGTGGCAAGGGATCGAGAGGATTATATAAAGTGGGGCTATTGAAAATCTCAGTGCAGAGGAGACACATTCATGCGGCTCCCATTCAGGAGATCAGAAAAAAGTAAGGGTGACTTCATACCCCAATGCTTAAGTCACTGCAAAGTGTCGGATAGGCTGATAGATGTCAAAGCCTTCGCTTCCTCCCTGGGTGAATGGTGAACCACATGTGATAAAATCAGGACCAGATGGCTCTAAAACAAATGCTTCCCTTCCTCTGGAATGTGTGTGTGTGTGTGTGTGTGTGTGTGTGTGTGTGTGTGCATGGGTGTGTACATTCATATATATGAATATATATACATGGCTGTGGCATAGTACAGAGGGAAGAACCATCATTTTAATTTTTTATTATGTAAGATTTTAAACATACACAAAGGAAACAGAGTAATAAAATGAACTATCACGTACTGATTACTCAGCTTCAACCACTGTTATTATTCTGCTCTTCTTGTTTCATTCATATCTACCTCCACTCATCCCCCATCCTCTACTCAAGGAGTTTTAGGTTTTTTGAGATAAAATTTACATATATCAAAATGTCTTGATTGGATACTTTTGACAAATGGAGGTACCTGTGTAACCCACATTATCATTTCATTCTAAGACTCAGGGTTTTCCAAAGGGGTCTAAACAAGACTGAATTACCTGCATCTCATTTTAAGGTAAGAATGGCCAACCCAATGCCAACAGCCTAGATTACATGATCACTTTAGTATTAGATATGCTGGTGGGATGGAAAGGTAAGGAGGGCTCGCTCTATCTACTCCCTGTCTGTCTATCTATCTAGATATCTTTAAAATATCTGAGGAGCAGAAAGGGAAGGAAATGTCCTCAAGGAAAGAAGTTGTACTTAGATCGGGCGCCTGGGTGGCTCAGTTGGTTAAGTGTCTGGCATCAGCTCAGGTCATGATCTCATGGTTCATGGGTTCAAGCCCTGGGTCAGGCTCAGACAGCTAGCTCAGAGCTTGGAGCCTGCTTCAGATTCTGTATCTCCCTCTCTCTCTGACCCTCCCCTTCTCACGCTATCTCTCTCTGTCTCTCATAAATAAATAAAAAACATTTTTAAAAAATTTAAGAAGTTGTACCTAGAATGGTCTATGAAAGGGGATAGGCAAGCCACAAAAGAGGAAAGAGATTCATAACTTCATGGACTCCATGAGAAAACGAAGACTTCTACCTCTCAACATTTTTTTAAGTGTTTATTTATTTATTTTGAGAGAGAGGAAGGCACGAGCAGCAGAGGTGTAGAGAGAGAGGAGAAAGAGCAAGAATCCCAAGCAGGCCCTGCCTTGCCAGTGCAGAGCCCAATGTGGACCTTGAACCCACAAACTCTGAGATCATGACCCCAGCCAAAGTTGAATGCTTAACCAACTGAGCCACTCCAGTGCCCTATATCTCTCAGCTTTAATTTTTTTAATGTTTATTTATTTTTGAGAGAGAGAGAGAAAGTGCAAGCAGGGTTGAGGCAGAGAAAGAGAGAGAGGTAGACACAGAATCTGTAGCAGACTCCAGACTCTGAGCTGTCAGCACAGAGCCCAACACAAGGCTTGAACCTACAAACTGAGATCATGACCTGAGCCAAAGTCGGAAGCACAACCAGCTGAGTCACCCAGGCACTTCATATCTCTCAGCTTTTAACTGACAGATAAAGGAATCCCAAAACAGGGCCAAAGAGATTACTGTGACCATCAGTGTTTTAAAACTCCTCCAAAGCCTCCTGAAAAGGCTGAGAATGAAGATTTCCTAATGACGACAGAGTCCCGACGTGTGTCTCCCCTCCGTCCTACACCACCAGCTCCTTCGTCATAGGGACTCTGCTTATTCCAAGCCTGGCTTTGTGACCTGGTCATGTTGTTGATCATTACTAATATTTTTGTTACCTTTTGAATCTGAGCTTTGGGGGAAGGTAGGCACTAGCAGAGGCACAATCCGGCAGAAGGCCTTCTCCCTGTGCTGCTTCTCAGCTTCTTCCTGCACCAAGCCCATTTTAAGGCAGCTGTCTAACCTGTAAGACCCACTGCTTTCTACTACCCCGTGCAGCTGGAGCAAACTCCCGGAGGGAATGCATCCAGATTCTGCATTGTTTCCTGGTGAATTCCACCACGTGCGTTTTTTTCCCCTTTGGATCCTACCTACATTTGCCAGGTGGTTTCTTCGTCTTAGCTCCAAGTCTGTTCTGGTGATTGGATCTCAGTACTGAGGCTTGGAACTTTACTCAGAAATCTATTCCAGATGGTGCCTCATCTGCTAATCTGTAGCTCTTCCCACTCCCCTTTGGTTCTGGATTGATGGTCCAGACCACAATCCAGATTCAGTGATAGCTTTTAGCTTGATGGTTGGTCATGGCAAGAAGGTGTGAGCAAAGGACTGAATGAGGATAGCAGGTCAAAGGACAGGAGACAAGATCATTTTTATGTTGATAGAAAAATTTTAGAGTTTTTTTAAAACTTTTATTTCTTTGTTTTTTAAATTTTTTATTATTCATTTATTTTTGAGAGAGAGAGAGACACATAGAGCATGGGTGGGGGCAGGGCAGAAAGAGAGGGAGATACAGAATCTGAAGCAGGCTCCAGGCCCTGAGCTGTCAGCACAGAGCCTGACGTGGGGCTCAAACTCACAAGCTGTGAGATCCTGACCTGAGCCAAAGTCAGATGCTCAACTGACTGAGCCTGCCAGGTGCCCCCTAGAGTTTTTTTTAAAAAGGCATCTGATTCACATGTCTACTGGTCTCCTCAAAAGGAAGATGGTGTGGGAAACCATTAATACAATGCCCCTATTTTCTTTTTTTATCCACTATACGTGAATTATATCAAGTTCAAAGACTCTCTATTCTGTTTTCCTCAAGGTGGTGTCTTGCTTTGTAGCAAGGAGGAAGTGAGCTTTAATATATTTTTGTGGGGTAAAGAGCCAATATTGATCAATGAGGTGTTATTATTTGTTCTTTCATTCTTTTTTATGAGCTCAGACATTTGGTTAAGAATATTGGTTTTGCCCCATAGATCTAATCATAGCATTAAGCAGCATTTTGGAGGCTAGCCACAATGAGTAGGCATGTATGTAAGATTTGATGTTTCTTCAATAAACTCATTTTAACAAATGAAAATTTAAAAGTTTACCTAGAGACTACAAGTGTATCCATACGTCACATGTAATACACAAGTGCACAGTTATTCTTAGAAAAACGAGTTTCTTTATTTCTCTGTTCTTTCATAAAGTTCCAAGAATTGCTGGGATCTGGTAAATCAGTGTTTACCCATGTATTTTTGCATTTTGGTCTTTCGTTTGTTTCTTCCCCTCACCCTATCCAGTCTTTGACTTTCTAAGTAAGAAAATCCAACACTTCTTGGTCTGTAGCCACATACAAACTCCTCTAGTTTCCTTGACATTTTTAAAGAAAAATTTGACATGTTTCTTTATTCTGTTATTTTTGTGTTCCTCTCGTTGAGCAATCCTGAGGTTTTGTTTGTTCTTGCTCCACCGTTCCTGCTCCTGCTATTTCAAAAGTACAATCAGATTTTTGCTGAAGTTATAATACATCTTATTTACTACTCAAGTGATGGTTCAATCTTTATATTACTTTTATATATTTTACACTGCTTCAATGTTCCTCTTTTCCTCTCCCATAACGATTGATTTTTGTGTATCTTAAGCTTCTTTAGTCTTCATCTCTCTCTGTCTCCTTCCTTAAAAAAAAAAAATCTCGGGGCACCTGGGTGGCACAGTCGGTTAAGCTCTGACTCTTGATCTCAGCTCAGGTCATGATCTCACAGTTCATGAGTTTGGGCCCCACATTGGATTCTTCGCTGAAGAGCCTGCTTGGGATTCTGTCTCTCCTTCTCTCTGCACCTCTCCCGCTTGTGTTCTGTCTCGCAAAATAAATAAACTTAAAAAAAATCTGATGACTTCTGACTGTTGGTGGTTTGACTTCTGGTGGTTGTGCTTTATAGAAATATACAGTACAGAAGTACTTTTGAATTGTGTATGAAATCTGTGTCCAGATTTTTTTAAAGTAATAAACCTGCTTTGTTTATTCTTTCTTATAGCTGAGGGCCATTGCTGGTTTAGTTTGGAATCCATGGGAGCAAATGAGAGTTTGAGTGTTAGACTGTACATCATTTGGAACTGGGCTGCTTTCATACATTTCAGATGCAAAAGTACAAAATGATGAGAGCCTGATTTAGTGTAATTGCTGGAGGTGGATTGCTGAGCTAGTTGAAGGCTGACTCCAAATACCTTGTGACTAAACTAATCCCTTAGTTATACTACCTGGATTTCTTATTTACTCCTGGTGACTGAAGCCATTTTCATAATGTGCAGTGATATTTGTAACCTGTATATTCGTATGTTAAATCCGAATCTATCCAGGTCATTGTTAACAGCAGACTAAAGTAAACATATACTAATAGTGTTAAAATAAGTTTCAGGATTCAAATGTTTGCCAACTCTGACAGTAGCAAAAAGTGTAATTGCTACATTTCTAGTTTAGCAATATCTGTGCAAATGTGTACAAAACCATGATCAAAGTCTTGAATCTCTCCTTCTTTGAGGAATTTTTCTTGAATACATTCTGTAGATGTGTTTAGCAAGAAGAATCTCTAAATCCAGCTACATTATATTCAGAAAAAACTGTTTTCCTTCTGCAAGACTCCTTACTGTTTCTGGAAGAAAATTAGGGGGAGTTTGAGAGGATGCTTATGACGTTGCACTGGAAATAGGTCTTCCTGTCCTCAAGAGCACCTTGGTGTCCAGGATGCCTTTCAGGGCTGGAAGGTACAGGGAAAAGTCCAGTTTCTCTCATAGATCATGAAGACAGCCCTTCTTTTTTTAAAAATAAATTTTAAATGTTTATTTTTGAGAAAGAGAGACAGAGTGCGAGCTGGGGAGGGGCAGAGAGAAAGAGAGAGAGAGAGAGAGACAGACAGACAGACAGACTCTGAAGCAGGCTCCAGGCTCTGAGCTGTCAGCACAGAGCCCAATGCTGGGCTCGAACTCACAAACCATGAGATCATGACCTGAGCCAAAGTCAGATGCTTAACCGACTGGGCTTCCCAGGCACCCCTAAGACAGCCCTTCTAAGAGACCTGCACTTATTGAAGAGTTAACTGCTGCCTCATCTTATGTTAAAAAATCTATGCTTTTAAAGGAAGCCAGGAATGCTTTATTTAGCATCATGTCCACTGGTTGTTTTCCTTCTGAATAAAGAAGCTGGAGGACACCAAGGAAAGAGCGCCGCTCTGTTTTTCTTTTCTTTAAATGTTGTGCCCTATGGAAACTGTTCAAAAAACAATGTACTCTTAACACCTTCACCCTCAGATGCCACCAGCTTGCAAGGTCAGGTTGAGCTGAGTTGATCAGAAAAGCGACTCAGGTGAGCCAAAGGCACCAGTCTGAACTACTGTGCTCTCTCTGCCTTTGTGGAGTTGGTAGGTGCTGTAAAATCCAAGCGTCGGCCCCGGGGCTGCTGGGGGCTGGCAACTCCCTTTCATTCGGCCCCATTTCCCATTAGAAGGATGGGCCCAGCATGGAACTGCTTTATGGCGCATGAGGTGTTTGTTTACTTTCATTCATGTTTCATTAACCTCTCCAAGTGGTGTCCAGCATCTTTTCCTACATTTTGTGTCGTTTGTTCCTACTGCCGGAGGTATAAACTTGATACAGACTTTGAATGTTTATGGGCCTGGGCCGCCCAGGACTACAGTATTCCAAACTTCCCTGGCCTGTTTCCAGCCGTCTGCTTTATAGCCCTCACAATGATAGGAAACAAGCTCCTAAAACACCAAGCCCTTCATGTCAGACAACTCTACCAGGTATTTCACTGGCTTTTGTTTTTTCATTCCAGTGGATACCAGCGGCTGGTGGGTCTTCACAGGTGGGGGGCGGGGGGGAAGGGACAGAAAAATCCCTTGTGATTGACGGAGGCCCACGTGGGGTCACCCAGGTCAGACCTGACATACGATCAGGTGAAAATTCAGCTCCAGAAACTTGGAGAAGACCTCAACTCCGGAAACCATTTTTAAAGAAAATTAAAGTTTCTAAATGGTTTAAACACATGTTTTTAATACTTGTTAAATGTCTTTTCTTTCTGGAAAAGACATGCTTCAAGAAAATGAAGAAAAAGATAAATATTTGGCAAAACAATCTTTTCTACAAATGCCCCTGGGTAAAAGCAAATGAAAATTGTACTTACTACCAGGCTGCGCTCTGTTCTACACCTGCATTTTGTTTTTCTTTCTTCTCCCTTTATGGTGTGTATAACGGTTTGCTTCATAGGATTTCTTAATTAAATATTTAACAGCATGTAACGATGGGGGGCTGGGTGATGTAATGTTGTGTTTTACTGCAGTAGCTTAATGTGTATTTGTACTTTGTGGTGGGGTTTAACCCACATGAAGGGCTCCCTTCCATCCTGAGATCCGAGTGCATCTCCTGGGGAGGACCTTCAGTCTCTTAGTTGTGAAAGCCAAGCAATGGCAGGGCTGACACATGGCCCCTAATGTGTCCCACCTCAACTGTTCCCCTTCGGCAGAAGTCCCTTTGGCTTACTGGGGAAAGGATACCTATTGCTTTGTCATTCATTTTAGAAAGTCTGAGTTGTCTGGAAGAGTGTGATAGGGATGGGGGAATGGTCTGCCGTAGGCTAGGCAAAAAGACAGTTGATGATTGGCAACAGGGAAACGGTCACTGCCTTAGCAAGAGTCACCGAGTGACCAGCTGGGCCTAGGAAGGACTTTGCAGCTTTCAGTTAGTGCAGACACATGTTGGGGCTGTGACTGTGTCGGAGTGTGGAATGCCCAGGACCTTGAATTGGCCCAGAGAATGAAAAGTCAGATCTCTGGAGAGATGGTTTGTTCAAAGGGGAGTTGGCATTTGGACACGAATTCTTTCTGCAAGATGAATGGCTGCAGTGGTGGAGCTGGGGGGGTGTGTGGAGAGGGAATTGGTTGTTGAGGAGGCTCACCCTGGTGCAGGGGGAAAAGCCAGGCATGTAGTGGGAATGCCAGGCAGAACTCTTTGGATTTTTACCAAAGTCTAGAGCTGCAGTGTTATGATTATCATCCCCATTGGTCTCAGAGGAGTAGAATTCTTGGCCTCCAGAGAATGAAGACCTCTACATTTTCCATGGATGCCATTAACCCTTTCTTTATATAAGATAACTTCTGACTCCTTGCTTGGCAGGATTAAGTTCTATTCCTGTATCTATTATCCGTTGTGATTAACAAGAAGAAAGGTTCAGATAAGACTACCTTCAAATGACAGTTGAAATGACCTCTCATTTCTTAACTATTTCACTAGTGAGAATATAAAGCTTCTAGGTTACTGAATACTTACTATGTATCAGGCACAATTCTGAATTACTTATGTGTATTGTCTCATTTAACCCTCATAAATAAATGTGTGAGGTAGACGCTATTATTTTTAAAAGTTTTTTAATGTTTATTTATTTTTGAGAGAGAGAGAGCACAAGCAGGGAAGAGGCAGAGAGAGAGAGAGAGAGAGAGAGAGGGAGATGAAGAATCTGAAGCAGGCTCCAGGCTCCACACTGTCAGCACAGAGCCCGACTCAGGCCCAAACTCACATGCAGTGAGATCCTGACCGGAGCCAAAGTCAGACATTTAAACAACTGAGCCACCCAGGTGCCCTGAGGTAGATGCTATTATTATCCCCATTTCATAGATAAAGAATCTTAGAAGGTGTAAATAACTTGCTTAAGATTTCACAATTAACAAGTGTCGTCCTCTGTCCATCAAATGTAAGTCATTTAGTACCCTAAATAGAAAAGCATCCGAGAAAGAAATAGAGAAAGTATGAAAATATAAGACTAAATCCATCACCAAGACACTCCATCAGAGTTTTGTGGTTGTGGTAGGCCTAGCTTTTCCCTAAATATTGGCTCTCCATCACATTCTCATTACTCATATCTAAACTATATATAGCAACAGTATGTCATCGAGAGAAGAGTGACTATCACAGTTGATGCTAACAGATTTCAGTGCATGTCTCTTTTTACGGTGGCTGCTGTCCTACTTAATGGGCAAATTATTCCTAATTAGAGAACTGGAAAGAATGAAGTTTAAAAGCAAGTTACCTAGATCTCTATACACGAACGTGTGACCCTTGTTTTCCTTATATTTATGGCCTGGAACACAGAAGTGAGGATGACTATGGTTTATACTAACACGGCCAGGGCCATGGTTTTAAATTCTTTCCCATAAGTTATCTTTTCTCTATACTTTACCAAAGATGATGCCCTTAATCTTGGTCCTCAACTGTTGATTTTCAGAAGGACCAGGAGAGAAGGTGAATCCACTGCTTCTACTGAAAAACAAACCTCCTAAATGTTGGACACTGAGTAGGTAAGTGGATGTTGTCAGTTGGTACTCAGCCGCTCACAGACTTTCTATTACCTCATATTTCTGGGACTAGAAACCTTCTGCCTACATTATGTGGACACCCCTCCCAGCCGGATTTTGTTAGTTTCTACCAATGAGAGGCACTCAGGTGAGATGAGAAGGAGGAGGGTTCTGCTTTAGGCAATGATGTTGGTGGGAACGTGGGCTCATGGTTTCTGCCCAGCAGCAGCCTGTGTGGCCCGTGTGATTCATGGCTCTGAAGGACACAGCTTCCCCCTTTCCCTTCTCTGGCCCTGGCATTTTCTTACAGTTACATATCCTTGGGGAACCTTTTGCCTTTTCTTATCTGCACCTCTAGTCCTTCCAATATTGTGTAATCAATTTTCTGTATCAAATCACCACCTCCCCTCCCATTTGAAATGAAGCAGTTTTCATTTTCTGACATAGACACTGACTTGAAAACAGGTAGGGGGAAATCTATTAGAGCCAACAGTATCATTGTCACAGATAAAAGATAAATTTGATCTGCTGGCTGATTTTATTTATTGTAACATGAAAAGAAATTAAAGATAGTTTATATAGAGTAAATGGCAAGTAGGCATACATAAAGCATCTATCTAGCCCTTGTGGATTGTATCCTAAGAACAAAAAGGATTGCAATAAAACAAACAAGCAAACAAACAAAAGGAAAAAAACATCTTAAACTATTTTTACTTATAATATGTAGCTAGAAGTGTCAGTATTATTTTCTGAGATTCTTTTAGAGCAATATATGATAAAGCAAATATGAAATTATGTTGATATCACTGTGAATTAAGTTTTTCAGAATGGGAAAACATTACACGTTTAAGATCTCTAAGGTTACATTAAAAATTCTGTGTTCTTCAGGTGCCTGGGTGGTTCAGTCAGTTGAGCATCTGACTCTTGATTTCAGCTCAGGTCATGATCCCAGGGTTGTGGGATTGAGATCAGCGTTGAACTCTTTGCTGAGCAAGGAGCCTGCTTAAGATTCTCTCTTCCTCTGCTCCTCTGCCCAACTGGCATTCTCTCTATATATAATAAATTTTAAAAATAAACAGAATGCAACCCTGTGGTCTTGAATTGCCATTGGAATTAGCATTCTAAACTCTTGAAGCATCTTATCTTTAATAATCTATTTCCTATCTTTGTCCACCCAAAAGGACTAAAAACAGTGATCAAATCCATTAGCAATAAGCACCTTCCGTGACCAGATTGCCATTTATAAATATCATTTCCCAATTTAAAAGAATCAGGGCTTTTTGGAGAAATGAGTTATTCTAGGCTGGGGGCAGGAAATGTACAAGATGATTCTAGAACATCTTGCCATGTTATGAAGCAAGGAAGCTTTCAAAGATCAATGGTGTTTTGTCAAAAAACTCAGGTGATTAGTTGGAGAAGTTCTCATTGGCTAATTGTGGGTCAATTTGGACATCAATAAGAGTAATAACTATAATGGATTAAAGTACATAAAATATACTTAAATACATGAGATTACAATAATACTTTAAAAATAGGAAATATTATTTGTCACCTTTGGAAGATGCCAAAGAATCAACTCATATAAGTGGATAAATAATTCTTTTACTCTGCCTTTCTTATATGAGTTGTATTACACAGTAATCAAATAATTGATTAGAGGAAATTCTTCTTTATAAAATGGCCAGATAATAAAAGAAGGAAGGATAGAATTAGCATATCACCTTTCTGTAATCTCTAATAAATTAATAGATTTTAGGCAGTACATATTAATGATGGCTAACATTGCAAAAAGAAAGTGAACCAGATAGAATGTTAAAATACATACCATCATCTTTAACATACTCTTAGTTAAAAAAATTGAATCTAAGTCTAATAAATCCACTAGAATTAACTACCAAATTACAAAGAACAGAGGAAAATGTTAAATAACATCATGGAATGAAGTCAGCAAAACCTAGATCTTAGGTTTTTGACACATGATATATAATGTGGATTTGGACATGCGTAAATTGTAAGAATAGGAAGGAAGTAATGGAGGGGAGCCTATACGTAAAAAGGGACTTTGGAAATGTCAAATAATTGCAATGTAGAGTCTTATTTGGATACTTATACAAACAAAATCATAAGACAATTGGAGAAATTTCAATATTGCATAATTAATTATATAAAAGTTTCTATTATTTTTGTTTCAGTAATAAAGTTGTGGCTATCTTTTATTTGTTTTTATTTTTTTAATGTTTATTTATTTTTGAGAGGGACAGAGAACATATCGGGGAGGAGCAGAGAGATAGAGGGAGACACAGAATCTGAAACAGGCTCCAGGCTCTGAGCTGTCAGCACAGAGCCTGACACGTGGCTCAGACCCAGGAACCACTAGAAAATGACTTGAGCCAAAGTCAGATGCTTAGCTAAGTCACCCAGGCGTCCCTTGTGGTCATTTTTTTAATGTTTATTTATTTTTGGTAGGGGGAGGGGCAGAGAGAAAGGGAGACCCAGAATCTAAAGCAGGCTCCAGGACCTGAGCTGTCAGCACAGAACCTGATGCAGGGCTTAAACCCATAATCGTAAGCTCATGACCTGAGCCGAAGTCAGACGCTTAACCAACTAAGCCACTCAGGCACCCCTTGTGGTCATATTTTAAAAGAGTCTTTATCTTTCATAGATATTAAAGTATCTGTGGGGAAACGATACCTGGAATTTGCTTCAAAATAATCCAGGGAAGAGGGAATTATAAAGATATATATACAAATCAAAACTGGCATGAGTTGATAATTGTTGAAGCTGGATGATAGGTAAATGGGGGCTTATGATATCACTCTCTCTAATTTTGTATATGTTAGAAATTTTCTATAATGAATAAGTGAAAAATATCTGGAGAGGTATAAGCAGACCTTAGTTTTCTGATTTCAGGAAATTAAATGAATTCAGCTGTCAGCAATCGCTGTCTACTATGAATGAGTTTCTTGGGTATTTCCATATATGGAAACTACACCAGAAATTAAATACATCTTGGAACCAATTTGGTGCTCTTCAACTTGAAAGATACGAATAGCTAGTAGCCTCAAAAAGAGTGTGTTTCCAATTGCTGTTATAACAAATTACAACAAACTAAGTGGCTTAAAACAACATACATTTATTTTATCGTACAGTTCTGAAGGCTAGGAGTCCAAAGTGAGTTTCAGCAGGATTGTGTTCCTTCTGGAAGCTCCAGGGGGAATTTGTTTTTTGCCTTTTCTGCCTCCCAGAGGCTGCCTCTCTTTCTGAGGCTCATGTCTGCATCTCTGATGTCTGCATCTGTTCTCACATCCCTTCGCTCACTCTTTTCTCTCTCACAAGAATCCTTGTGGTTACATTAGTCTCACCTGGATAATTCAGGACGGTCTAATCATCTCAAAATCCTTAACCACATCCGCAAAGACATTTTTTTTTTTGCCACCTAAGGTGATGTATTCAAAAATTCTGGGAATTAGGATGTGGATATCTTTGGAGAGCCATTATTTTGCCTGCCACAAAGAGAGATAAATAAGTTGGAAAACAAGATTAATAAGGGAAAGTATACCAGTCAAGATTCAGCCAGAATATAGGAACTATCCTACTATTTTAAACAGAGGACATTTAATAAAGAGAAGGAAGTTCTGATAAGTCAAAGGGTGGGGAAGTACCCCAGAATTTAGCAAGAGCAGAAACTACTATCATTTCTAAGACAGTTGGGACACAGGAAGGAAGGTGGTGTTATCAGGACCCAGGAGTTGGGGTGTTTCTGTGAGAATCATGGCAGAGACTTCCCAGTGGAAGTTGAGAGCAAGGAGGTATGGGCTATCTGGTGGGAAGCTGGAATTCCAGAGAGGATATAGGCATCCCTGGGAAATACAGTAGATTCTTATTATCTGTGGTGGTGTGTTCTGTAAAGTCACCACAAACCCTGAATTAGCAAATACGGAACCATTGCTCCTAGGGAAAATATAGGGCTAGGTTCCTATGAACCTTCTGTTTAAAGGCATCTGACTTAAAATATATTATTGCTTAATTAACATTGAACTCATGGCCAAAGCACTGTGAGTCATGAGTAAATTAAACTTACCTAACACATGTATTTTTTCCCTAAGATATGTCTCAGCTATCTTGTGCTTAGGAACACCACACAGTTCATCAGCATTATGGGTGAAGACCATTTTAAACAATGAAATCACCAATGAAAAGCAAGCAAATGAGAAAAACATGACACTAAACATACCATCAAGAGGAACCTTATTTACAGGACAAGAACTGAAATAAGAAGGCAGACTTTTGCCTTGTTTGACCTCAGCTGGAGACATGTGTATCAGATGATTCGGACTTTGCACTGCTCTGTGCATGTCTGCAAATGCCTGTGGAAGTGTCACAAATACTAATTACAAATTTTAGTAGGTAGGCAAGTTTGCAAATATGGAATTCATGAATAATGAAACTTGACCGCGTTTGCTGGGATAGAGATGGAGGAATACCCTGGATTCTTCCCATCTTATACATTCTAGTCTTCCACCAGTGTTGTCTGGCTCAGTCAGTTGCAAGAGAGTCTGGGAAACAGAGTTGGCAGGAGAAAGATGGAGAACACACCTGATTACAAAGAGGCGATGCACACCAGAAAGTTTAAAGAACTAAGAGTTGGTGGTGAAGGAGTGAATGGGAAACATGCAAGGACTTAATGATTGCCTTTTGATTTATAGGACTTACACAGAAGACACGGGTCTCTTTAACTTTCATACAACCAGTATAAATTGATTTAAATGAAATAGAATCTCTGGATGGAAGAATTTTTAAAAACACTTTTACTAAGTTTTTTATTTTAATTAGAGTATAGTTAAAATACAGTGTCCTATTCATTTCAGGTATACGCCATAGTGATCCAACAGTTCTATGCTCAGTGCTCATCACAAGTGCACTCCTTAAACCGTTTCACCCATCCCCCCACGCACCTGCCCTCTGGTAACCATGTTCTCTATAGTTAAGAGTCTTTTCTTGATTTCTCTCTCTCTCTTTTTTCCACTTTGCTTATTTGTTTTGCTTTTTTTTTTCTTTTAATGACCTACTTCGTTTAGTTTTTATTTTAAATACTGTGCATAGACAAGGCAGTACTTCCTACATAAAACATAGTGTTTGCTATGAGGTTAGTAAATATTCTGAGAGAGGCAAAAACGTTTTCTGTTCACTTCCAAAATTATAAGGTAAGCAAAAAGTTTAGTGAATTTCTTTACTGTAGTACTTCTTGGAGTTTTTTTTTAAATTTTTTTTATTTTACCGATGGAATTTTTATTTATTTATTTTTTACTTTATTTTTTATTTTTTTTTAGATTATAACACTATTTTTTTAACATATGCAATTATTTTCAAATTCCACATTGAGTGGAATCATATGGTATTTGTCTTTCTCTAAATTATTTCACTTAATATAATATTCTCTAGCTCCATCCATGTCATTGCAAGTGGCAAGATTTCATTCCTTTTTGTGGCTAAATAATATTCCATTATATGTATTATATATAAGAAGCAGCATATATATATATATCTTTATATATATACTTCTACTTCTCTTTATATATATAAATACCATTTCACTATATATTTATATACCACTTCAGTTTATATATCTATATTTTATATATAGTGTTCTCTCCAAATCTCTCCAATGCCTTCTGCCCATTTTTAAATTAGATTTTTTTAAGGTGTTGGATGGAAGATTCATGAAAACCCTTCTACCTGTAAAGGTAGAGGTCTAAAAATATCTACAAGAGGAAGAATGAGAAATTCCCTTCCTTAGATATGTTAAAGGCCAGGCATCAACTTATTTGCAGTTATTCAATGGCTGGCCTAGCCAGAGATAGGTATATGCTCTCTAGGGGCTGAGCTGGCCCTTGCTATAATTCTGTTTGTGGCTTAATATCACCTTGAACTCTGGGGAGTAGCAAATGCCACTGCAGCTGCCTCGCTCTCTGGGATCTGAGAAAGGAGGAAAAAAAAAACCCCAACTGTTTCATAGCAGAAGGGTGATGAATAGGAGGCAAATCAACCAAAAGATCATTTCGGTGCTGGCGTTGGTGGTTTACTTGAGTAAGTGATTTATGACACAATGTTTTTATTTGATCTGGCATTACAGGGATAAATTATTGAGTGCTAATTCTATGTTGATAAGCTGTTCCTGCTTAAATTTATTCCTTCCTCAGTTTGTGTTAATTGGGGCATATTGGAACAGAAGGGGACTTGCCCACTTACTGCCTGGTTTGGTTTATGCTGTTGTAATCGTGTCTTCACTGCTATTCTTGCTGAATGAGTTTGTGAGCTCCTACTGGTGGACTTTGGTTTTTCCTCCATGAATGTGTATTTCTTTTCCTCATAAATGAAATGTTAAGGAATAGCATCACTCCTATTTATTTGTTCAAGTTTACTCAAGTGGCAGCAGAAGGTAGGGTCAGAGGTGGACTGGCAGAAGGCTAGGGGATTTTAAATACATATTTTATCACTTGAAATTTAAATGCTTTTTAGATAAAGCCATCATTGGGGGAGGTGTTGGGGTGGTGGAGGTAAGAAGACAAGACACTGAATGTTTCCTGTATAGGTGGACTTCTTCCGGCTCTACCCTATCCCTGCCACCACCACCTCAGGGATGGGGTAGAGTGGCTACCGTGGGTGTGGTGGCTCCCTGATGCTTGGGCCTTATCTCTCAGGGGTCTCTGTAATAAGTACTCTAACTCCAGGTAAGTTGAGTGAATCCAGATTTGAAGAACTCAAAATCTGGTGGTGCGTGAGGGAATGGGTGAAATAGGTGAAGGGGATTCAAGAGTGCACTTGTAGTGATGAGTACACAAAACCCAAAAGGCCAGCAGGATTATAAGGAGAAAGCTGGGTTGAGATGAAAGGAACCCATAGTGTAGAGCAGAGAGCAAGAGCCTGGCTATGGCAGGGACAGTGGCGCTGCCCTCCAGACCTGTACTTGGGACTTGGATCTCCAGTCTTGTTCTTTGATGGCACATACAATCTCTTCTGGCTCATCTCACTGAAATTAAAACAGAAAAGAATTCTATTTAAGTCTTCATTCATGCAGCTTTCCCAGTCATAGAAGAAAGAAGCTCACTGGCCTTATACAGAGAAAATTGTTGAGGATTAGGTGAGTGTCATTACCCAAAGATACCTCACTCAGGAAGTAGTAAAAGAACCTTGTAATTGGGTAGTTTACCTGCTGCATTGCCTTAGAGGTGTGGGTGGTGAGGGCAGGGTCATGTTCAAACCCCAGGGGACATCTCTAGTTCATTTATAAAGCCATTTGGTTATTGGCTAGTTAATTAAAACAGGGGTCATAATTATAGAAAGATTAGCTCAAATGTCATGTTACTATGATGTACTTGTTCATTTCCTTCTGGTGAAGGAAAACCGGTTAATGTGTGGCAGCCCCAGTTCTGCTGAACCTTGCCATGGCCTAGCAGGCCTTCTCAGGGGTCATGGGAAGTAATGGAAAGAGGGAAGGAGAAGACATGGAGCTCTGGGTTCTAGCTTGGGTTTTACTGTTGACAGGACTTCTTCCACCCTTTTCCCAGGAATCTGGGGACTTCTCAGGGAAGATTCTGGCACCCAGGGAGCTGGGGTCAGGATCCAGAGCCTCTCTGCAGCAGTATTGCCTGGAGTCCCAAGAGCAAGGGGGGAAGCTCTTTCAGCAGTCAGAGGAAAAAACAAGGGTTCAAATCTCAGAGATGGGGGACCAACTCCTGGACAGAGCTGGACAGGAGACACTGGAGTCAGCTCGGTGTCCATTGTCAACAGGCCCCTTCCCATGTCAGTCTCCAGGTCCCAGCCACCAGGATTAGCCCATGGCCACCCACAGCTTTACATTGGAAGTAGGAAGCTAGAGCAAGAGGGGAACTGAGTGCCCATCCAGTGTAATCCAGAAAGATGAAATGACTTGTCCAGGGTCAGCCAGCTGGAGGTGGCAGTTAGATCCAGTTCTCGGAACTTTCAGGAATGCTTTTTCTTTTACAACCTCCAGCTCACCTGTGGCATCCAGGCCCATCCTGACCTTGGGGTGAAAGGGATATTAAAATCACCAAAACCAACCAAACTGTTTTCCCATTTTTGAACTTGGTCAGGTGTAAGTTATAGGTGATGTGGACATCAGTCTTGAGAAAAATTGGGTGTTGATCATTCTAGTAAAAAAAGGTTGTGGATAGTTCCTGCTCCATGGAATTGAAGGTTGACATCAATACAAACTCCTCTGGTTTTCTTGAGAAGTTTTACTCTTCTTGATTTGGTTTTCTATCTACTGGGCTATTGTGGTAGAGATCTTGTAGGTGTAAGTTTGCTCTAGACCTTGCTTTTCAGAGTGTGGTCCCCAGACCAGCAGCATCAGCCTCACCTGGGAACTTGGAAGACCTGCAAAACCGTGGCCCCTACTCTGGGATTGGAATGTCTAGGGATGCGCCCAGAGGCCTGTGTCTCAGCAAGGCCTTAAGGTGATTCTAGTGCACTCTGAGATACGAGAAGCCCTGAACTGCAATAAAAAGGCAGTGTCGAGTAAAATAATACGAAAGGCAGTACAAAGTAATAGTTCAAACTGATGATTTCCAGGTAGATAATCCTGGACAATTGACTGTCCCTCTGGACCTCAGTTTCCTTGATTCTGAGTTGGGTCCACCTCATAATCTAGTTGGGAAGCTCAAAGGAGATAATGCAGGAAAAGCCTTACCCATATTTACTGAGTGATCAGTACGTTTTACTTATTAGTCTCATGATTACTATAATCCCAGATGTCTCTAGCTCTGGCAGCTCAGTGGTGTGAGTTCTAGACCTTTCCTCATGTTCTCTCTCTCTCTCTCTCTCTCTCTCTCTCTCTCTCTCTCTCTCAGAGCTTCTGCAGCTCCATCCAAACCTTGTAGCTGCCTTGGGGTGGGCTCTGCAGGACTGGGCACAGGGCCTCCTGAGAATTTCCAGCTGCTCAATGGTTCCCAAGTCTTCCCATAAAATCCGGATGGAATTAAGCCATATTTGATCCTACTTCATGCTCTAGGAAAACAGGCTGTGGAACTTTATATTCTGAGCCAAAATTCCAGACCCATTAGCCACAAGCCCAAGTCTCCTTAGGCAGAGAGGGAGACCTAAAGCTCAACATTGGGACTGCCTTCAGAAATTCAAAGTGTCTGGCTATGCTGGGTTTGAGGACCTCACTCTGGCCATTCCTCATGGCGACTGCCACCAGCATCCACACAGCCGCTTTCGGAGCAAGAGGCCAGCCCCCTCTCCAGAGCAGCCCGGAGCCAGCCTCTGCCTCCCAGAACGCAGACACGGCAGTGGCAGGCTGGAGCAGCAGCTGCTGTTGTCTCCCTCAGGGCCACCCTAATGTCTCCTGGGGGGCCGGCTTAAGCTTGGATGAGCCTTGGAACATTAGTGAGCAGTTCTGTCTGGTTTAATTTTTCTCTCTGAAGAACTTGAGAGACCATGTCCTCTTAATCATCTTTGGAGAAGAAAGACAACAGAAGAGAGAGACATTCAAGAAAACACAGAGCAGTTAATCTGTTCATTCAAGCTCAGGAAACAACTCTGTACTCTGAGGACATTCATTCTTTTACTCTCCAAGTATTGGACACCCACTCTGCATAGAGCGCTGATGACCTGAGGGTGAATTAGGGACGTTTTGCCCTGTAAGCCGGCAGGGAGGAGAAGGGCGAGGGGCTTACAATCTGATGAGTATTCGCTGTGTGCCAGGCACTGGGCAAACTTGCTTCACCCTCGTGAGAACCCTATGAGGTCCGTATTCTTACTCTCCTTCTACAGATGAGGCCATTGAGACTAAGGGAGGGGAAGTGACTGACTTGGAGTCACCCATTTGGAAAGTGATAGTACTCTGTGACACAAAACCATCCCTTCTTTACCAAGCTGCCTCTGCGGGACCATGCTCATTTGTCCCTAGTGCAATGAGCAGGGCTGCTCAGTACCGCGAGGAGGTGCAAGTTCAGAGGACCGCTGCCAGTGGAGAAGGATGGCTCCTGGCTGCCACGAGGGCCTAGAACCCAAGGGAGGGTGTGAGTGGGCCTGCAGAAGCAGGTGGAGGCAGGTTCCTGAGCAGTGCTGCAGGGAAGGGTGGGCAAGGGGACCGGGTGGGGGAGGGGACTGGGTAGTCATGGGGGCTCTGGGTGTGGGCTACAGGAGTTCACAATAGGAAAGTGGAAGGACCAAGCAGCTGTTATGGGAGGTCAGGCCTTGTTCTCAGTGTGATCCTGGCCAGTCCCAATAATCGAGCAGGACTGGAAAAGCCAGGACAAAACTTGGAATGTATCTTGCACGCCTAGATAAGAAGCAATAAAACCTTGTTCAGGGTGTTAGCATTTGCTTCATTTTTATCATCACCTCCCCTCTCCTCCATATTTACTCAGTGCCCACATGTGCATGCTCAGAACAGGTCCAAGGGTACTAATACCTCCCCTCACCCAGCCCTTTTCCTTTATCCATGCCAGTTCCTAACAGCCACCTCCTGCCAGCCTCACATAAAAGTATTAGGAAGAAACTGGCACCCTCAGAGAAGTGAGAAGGCCCCAGATGCTCTGACATGCATTGGGTGTCCTCACAAGGTAGTGACATGATTTCCAGTTTATGGATGGGGTCACTGAGGCTCAGAGAGTCCAAGGCATGAAGGACCCAGCTATTGAAAATGGGATGCTCTCTGTCCAAAGCTAGTACCTTAGGAGTTTAGGGGGAAATTGACAAGTTTCTGGGGACAAATAATAATCTGTGATAAATCTAGTTGATTAAAGTTCATCAAAAATTAACGTGTATTGCTATAGTTGAGGTAGTATAGTAAAGAGGGCAAAACAGACCAGACTTTGTAGTCAGACAGTCCTGGGTTCAAATCCTGACTCAACTTAGCCTTACTGGGGTCAATCCCTACCTCTCTTGGGCCTTTCTTTGTTCATTTGTAAAGTCAAAATAATAGTCCATCCTCTATGGGGTCGTCAAGTATACAATCAATGTATACTATGTAGCTCTGTTCTTAGCAAATGATATCTCCTCTGTTCTGTCTTCTTCTCCAGCAAATGTTTGGTTCCAGATTAACTGGTTCGGACACCTGAATATTGGCCATTTTGATCTGAATAACTTGTGCCTCATTTTATTTACCTAAGACTTCATGAATATGCAAATACTGTGTACGGTGGCCAGGCACAAAGAAGCCAGAACAGTTAGCACAATAGCACGGTTCTTTTCCTGTAAGGCCAAATGACCAAAGTAAGTCTGCATGGTTGGGGTTTTGAAATTGCCGTGGCTTCATGATTTCAGAGCCTGTGGTAGTTCCAGAGGCAGAGATTGGCCCGTGGTTTGTCATCCTCTTTCCCTTTTCCCCTCAGCTAAACTATATTTCCAGTCTCCCTCATAGTTAGGTGATTACATGACCGAGTTCTGGCCAAGAGAACGTGGGTGGCAATGATGAGAAGGTGGAATGTGGGTGAAAAGCCTGGCCTCTAAGAATCTCCCGCAAATCTTCCTCTCTTTCCTCACCTGCTGCCAGATAGAGGATCAGTGAAGGACCCCAAGGCTATTGAGAATGGGGAACCACTAGATGGAAGGAACCTGGGTCCCCACATGACTGTGTGGAGCAGAGCAACCATCCCACATCCCAACCTGCACTGGACTGTGAGAGAAACATAAACCCTTACAATGTTAAAGCCACTGAGGTTCGGGGTTCCTTGTAATAACAATTAGCCTGCCCTAAATAATACAGCATCCCTATGACTTACAGCAAGATATTTCCAGCCATCATTAATACTCTCTCTAAATGACCCTATAAAATCAAATACCTTGGGAGGGGTAATATATTTCTTTACATTCGCATAAATTAATTTATAAGCTTAACCTGCCAGGTCCACCCAGCGCCCTCTAGCTAGATGGTCCTGTTTTCGATTGCAGGTATGGCTGAGGTGGGGAGATGGCTGGTGCAGTGGTTCTCAAAGCTTCAGGGGAATCACTTGCAACTTGTTAGAAATGCAAATCTTTGGGCCCCATCTCAGGGCTACTGGATTAGAAACCTGGGGAGTGGGGCCCAGCAGGCTGTTTTCCAAAGTCTTCCATTGATACTGATGCATCAGGCAGATATTTGAGAACAAGAGGATGTCTGGACACCCGCTCCCATGCTGACCAAGGGCACTGGCTGAAGGGGACAAAGGGAATGGGACCAAAGATGAGGACTTGGCAATGATTCCTCATGTTTGTATTGTTGATATGGTTCAGAGTTTAAGAATGTGATTTGTCACTTCATAGAGGATTAAGTGCTACACCTGAATTCTTAGTGTTAGTCGGCCATGGCTGTGGGAACAAAAGACCACAGACTGCGGGGGCTTAAAACACAGAAATTTATTTTCTCACAGTTCTGGAGGCTGGAAGTCCAAGGTCAAGGTGCTGAAAGGTTTTGTTTCCTCGGAGACCTCTCTTCTTGGTTTGCAAATGCCAGCCGGCTTGCTACCTCTTCGTGTGGTTGTCCCTTTGCGTGTGGACACCCCTGGTGTCTCTTAGTGGGTCCCAATATCTCCTGATAAGGGCAGTAGACAGATTGGATTAGGGCCCTCTGCTAGAAACCTCATTTTTGCTTAATCACCTTTTTAAAAACCTTGTCTCTAAATAGTCACATTCTGAGCTAGCAGGGGTTAGGGCTTCCACATGTGAATTTTGGGGACACATAATTCAGCCCATAAGAACTATAGAATCTGGAATATTACTCCCTTCTAATTTTCTTGTCCCTCTTGAAACTCTCATAAATAATCGTGGAGCCAAAGATAGTTACATGCTAAATTTAACATATTGTTTGGATAAAAAGCTTGCTCCATTTTATTCTAACAGTGAAGTTAGGAACCGAGTTAATATTTTTGGCAGTAAATTGGCTGATTGAAACAAGATCCAGATAAAAGTAATGCAAACGTAAATGGATCCCATTTTAAACAGAGTTTCCTGAGTGAACGTAGAGCGCTTGGCAAATGGAGGCTGGAAAACGCTCTTATAGTCTGGTGGAAACGTTTGGTCCTGAGTTGAGGACCAGTTAATGCCATGGCAAATGGGAAAACACATCTTAGAAAATTTGGTCTTTGGAAATAAACAGAAAGGCTAGAAAAATGAGTTCTTTGAGATGCTTTTGAGTCAGTGGTTTGTTGGTAAGCTATGGTAATAACCTTAAATAGTCCTAATGACCGAGTAATGCAGAAGAAATTATGTATGTGGAAGACAGAATGGGTGAACAATAGACCAACAACTCTTCTTAAAACTCATGTTTCACAAGCTCGTATGTTTTTCCCAAGAGAAATCTTCAGCATGTCAGACCACTGCTTTTTCTTTCATTCTGCATTCTCTGTTCATGTATGTCTCTTCCCTTGGCTCCCTCCTCTTCATATTAACTAGCAGGGGTCACGGATTTGGTGCCCTCACTGCCAGGGTGAGCTTTGCCACACCAGCAGCTTCAGGTAGTCTAAACTTGGGGCAATTTAGCTGCCTTTAAAATCCCATTGAATGAACTTTCTTATCATTTGTTAACTGCCAGGGCAAAGTTCACTGAAAAACATTTCTCACAGCTAGTCTGTGAAACAGTGGCTGTTGAAATCTTGTGCATACGGGCACGTTAGCCTATGCTCAAAATATGCTTATGGGGCAAATTCTGAGATGATTAATGTTGGCATCATTGAGCATACATTAGTGGAATTTGCATATATATAAATTTGAATAATGTTCAAGGACATTAAATGATTTCAGATTTAATAATTATAATAGCTAACATTAAGTGAAGTATTATATGCCAGACATTGCTCTAAACATTTTATTTTTATTTATTTTATTGTTTTTCAATTTTGTATTTAAATTCTAGTTAACATACAGTACAATATGGTTTCAGGAGTAGAATTCAGTGATTCATCACTTCCATACAACACCCAGTGCTCATCCTAACAAGTGCCCTCCTTACTACCCATCAAGTCCATCCCCCACCCTCCTCCCTCTATCAATCCTCAGTTTGTTCTCTGATTTAAGAGACTCTCTTTTTTAAAGTTTATTCATTTATTGCTTCTGGGGGAGAGAGAGAGAGAGAGAGAGAGAGAGAGAGAGAGAGAGAGAGAGAGAGAGAGAGAGAGAGAGAGAGAGAAAGCGCATGCAAGTGGGGGATGGGAAGAGAGAGGGGGAGACACAGAATCTGAAGCAGGCTTTAGGCTCTGAGCTGTCAGCACAGAGCCCAATGCAGGGCTTGAACTCACTAATTGCAAGATTATGACCCAAGTTGAAATTGGGTCCTTAACCAACTGAGCCACCCAGGCACCCCTAAGAAACTCTTATGGTTTTTCCCTCTTTCTTTTTCCCCCTTCCCATATGTTCATCTGTTTTGTTTTTTAAATTCTACGTATATGTAAAATCATATGGCATTTGCCTTTCTCTGACTTATTTCATTTAACATAATATACTCTAGCTCCATCCATGTCATTGCAAATGGCAATGGTATATTGTACTTATATACCACATCTTTATCCATTCATCGGTCGATGGACCTTTGGGCTCTTTCCATAGTTTGGCTATTGTTGATAATGCTGCTATAAACATTGATGCATGTACCCCTTCAAATCTGTATTTTTGTGTCTTTTGGGTAAATACCTAGGAGTACAGTTGCTGGGTTGTAGGCTAGTTATATTTTTAACTTTTTATGGAACCTCCATTCTGTTCTCGAGAGTGGCTGCACCAGTTTTCATTCCCAACAACAGTGCAAGAGGCTTCCCCTTTCACCATATCCTGGTCCACACCTGTTGTTTATTGTGTTGTTAATCCTAGCCATTCTGACAGGTGTGAGGTGGTTTTGATTTGTATTTCCCTGTTGATGAGTGATGTTGAGCATCTTTTCATGTGTCTGTTAGCCATCTGGATGTCTTCTTTGGACAAGTGTCTAGTCCTGTCTTCTGCCCATTTCTTACCTAGATTATTTGTTTCTCGGGTGTTGAGTTTGGCAAGTTACTTACAGATTTGGATACTAACCCTTTATCTGATATGGCATTTGACAATATCTTCTCCCATTCTGTCAGTTGCCTTTTAGTTTTGTTGATTGTTCCCTTTGTTGTGAGGAAGATTTTTATTTCAATAAAGTCCCAATAGTTCATTTTTGCTTTTGTTTCCCTTGCTTCTGGAGATGTGTCTAGTAAGAAGTAGTGATGGTTGAGGTCAAAGAAGTTGCTGCCTATGTTTTCCTCTAGGATTTTGATGATTTTCTCTCTCACACTGAGGTCTTTCACCCATTCTGAGTTTATTTTTGTGTATGGTGAAGAAAGTGGTCCAGTTTCATTCTTCTGCATGTTGCTGTCCAGTTTCCCCAACACTGTTTTTTGAAGAAGCTGTCTTTTTACCATTGATTTGTTAAAGATTATTTGACCATATAGATGTGGGTCCATTTCTGGGTTTTCTATTCTGTTCCATTGATCTGTGTGTCTGTGTTTGTGCCAGTACCATACTGTCTTGATGACTACAGCTTTGTAGCTTTAAACCCACAATTGTGATGCCTCCAGCTTTGCTTTTCTTTTTCAGAATTGCTTTGACTATTTGGGGTCTTTTGTCATTCCATACACATTTTAGGATTGTTCTAGCTCTGTGAAAAATGCTGATATTATTTTGATGGGGATTGCATTAAATGTGTGGATTGCTTTTGGTATACAGATATTTTAACAATGTTTGTTCTTTCAGTCCATGAGCATGGAATGTTTTTCCATTTCTTTCCCTCCTACTCAAATTTTTCAGAAGTGTTTTTTAGTTTTCAGAGTATAGATCTTTTACCACTTTAATTAGGCTTATCCCTAGGTATCTACTTGGTTTTGGTGCAGTTGCAAATGGGATTGATTCATTGATTGCCTTTTCTGCTTTTTCATTGCTAATGTATAAAAATGCAACAGATTTCCATATGATGATGTTATATCCTGCTACTTTGTTGAATTCATGTATCAGTTCTAGCCATTTGTTGATAGAGTCTTTCAGATTTTCATGCCATCAACAGATAGTGAAAAGTTGACTACTTCTTTGCTTATTTAGATGACTTTTATTCTTTTTATTGTCTGATTGCCAAGGCTAACACTTACAGTGCTATGTTAAACAGTAATGTTAAGAGTGGACATACCTAGTCTTGTTCCTGACCTTAGGGAGAAAGCTCTCAGTTTTTCATCATTGAGGATGATATTACCTGTGGGTCTTTCATATATGGGCTTTTATGATCTTGAGCTAAGTTCTCTCTATCCCTACTTTATTGAGGGTTTTTATCAAGAATGGATGCTGTATTTTGTCAAATGCTTTTTCTTCATCTATTGAGCACATCATATGGTTCTTATCCTTTCTTTTATTAATGTGGTGTGTCACATTGATTGATTTGTGGATA
This sequence comes from Suricata suricatta, assembly GCF_006229205.1. Classification (NCBI taxonomy): domain Eukaryota; kingdom Metazoa; phylum Chordata; class Mammalia; order Carnivora; family Herpestidae; genus Suricata; species Suricata suricatta. The sequence continues at coordinate 55,126,353 of NC_043702.1, forward strand.
TTGAACCACTCCTGTACCCCAAGAATGAATCCCACTTGATAGTGGTGAATAATTCTTTTAATGTACTATTGAATTCAACTTGCCAGTATCTTGTTGAGAATTTTTTCATCTATGTTTGTCAGGGATATTAGCTATAATTCTCCTTTTTGGTGGGGCCTTTGTCTGGTTTTGAAATCAAGGTAATGCTGCCTCATAGAATAAGTTTGGAAGTTTTCCTTCCATTTCTATTTTTTTGGAACAGTTTTAAAAGAATAGGTATTAACTCTTCTTTATATGTCTAGTAGAACTCCCCTGGGAAGCCATCTGGCCCTGGACTTTTGTTTGTTGGAAGATTTTTGAGTACTGATTTAATTTGTTTGTGGTTATGGGTCTGTTCAAATTTTCTATTTATTCCTGTTTCAATTTTGGTAGCTAGCATGTTTCTAGGAACTTGTCTATTTCTTCCAGGTTGCCCAGTTTGTTAGCGTATAGTTTTTCATAATATATTTTCTTATATGTTATGTATGTTTTCATAATATTCGCTTATATTGTTTGTATTTCTGTGGTGTTGGTTGTGATCTCTCCCCTTTCATTTGTGATTTTATTTATTTGGGTCCTTTCTCTTTTTGAGCTGGCTAAGGGGTTATCAATTTTATTAATTCTTTCAAAAAACGGCTCTTTGTTTCTTGATCTGTTCTGGGTTTTGTTTGTTTGTTTCTAAATATTTGTTTCTGCTCTAATCATAATTATTTCCCTTTTTCTGCTGGCTTTAGACTTTATTTATTGTTCCTTTTCTAGTTCCTTTAGGTGTAAGGTTAGGCTGTGCATTTAAGACCTTTTTTGCTTCTTGATGTAGTCCTGTATTGCAGTAACTTTCCTCTCAGGACTGCCTTTGCTGCATTCCTGAAGTTTTGGACTATCATGTTTTTATATTCATTGGCTTCCATATACTTTTGTAATCCTTCTCCAATTTCCCAGCTAACTCATTCATTCTTTGGTAGGATGTCCTTTTTTTTAAGTTTATTTATTTATTTAGAGAGAGAGAGTGACAGAGAGTGCAGGGGAAGGACAGAAAAAGAGGGAGAGAGAATCCTAAGCAGGCTCTGTGGTGTCAGCTCAGAGCCCAATGCAAGGTGTGATCCCAGGAACTATGAGATCATGACCTGAGCTGAGATGAAGAGTCAGACACTTAACTGACTGAGCCACCCAGGGCCCTGATAGGATGTTCTTTAAGCTCCAAGTACTTGTGGTCTTTCCAAATTTTTTCTTGTCATTGACTTCAAGTTTTATAGCATTGTGGTCTGAAAATATGCATGGTATGATCTCAATTTTTTGTACTTATTGTGGGCTGATTTGAGATCTATTCTGGAAAAATGTTCCATGTGCACTCGAAAAGAATGTGTATTCTGTTGTTTTAGGATGGAATATTCTGAATATAGTTGTTAAGTCCATCCAGTCTAGTGTGTCACTCAAAGCTACTGTTTTCTTGTTGATTTTCTGCTTAGATGATGTGTCCATTGTTAGAAGGGAGGTGTTAAAGGGCTCTAGTATCACTGTATTATTGTCAGTGAGTTAAACATTTTATGAACTTTTGCTTTTTAAATGTCTATTTGTTTACTTTTGAAAGAGAGAGTGCAAGAGAGACTTTGTGAGCCGGAAAGACGCAGAGAAAGACAGAGGGAGTAAATCCCAAGCAGGCTCCATATTGTCAGCACAGAGCCCAATGTGGGGCTCGAATTCACAAACCACGAGAATGTGTGAGATCATGACCTGAGCAGAAATCAAGAGTTGGACACTTCAGCAACTGAGCCCCCCAACACCCATAAACAGTTTCTATAATAATGTAATTTGGTCTTCAAAACGCTCTCAGAAGTAGGTCCTATCCTCATATCCATTTTACAGATGAGGAAATGAGGAATAGAAAAGTTTGACAACGTGTCTAAGTTTGCACAGCTAGCCATAAACAGCAGAGCTGGGGTATGAACCCAGATGGGATGACTCCAGAGCCTGTATCCTCAAGCTGAATCTCACATGGCTGTAATTATTAAGTACACTGAGGCAGGAAGATGGCTTTGCCCTGTCAGGAGAGGTCATACAAGAGCTGCATGGAGGATTCTCTATTAACACAGGGCTTCAGCAAACTGATATTCCCCCAAAAGTATTATTTGGGGGAGCTTGAAAACAAAGTGTGAATCTGTAGGACTGTGATCCTTGGTCCTCCCTCTGTCGCTTTGGAGAAACTCTTAGGCGTGTATGCCTGTAGGCAATCCACAAGGGTCTACTGAGGGCTATTCGCTGGGTCCCTGTAAGCTTCAGTGTTGATTGAGACAGTCCCCTGCTCTCTGGGAATACAGCAGTGTTGAGAGGGCCCAACTCCAAGACACAATGACAATACAATCTGATAGCCCTGAGAGTAGAGTTCAGAGTCAGGAGCTGGGTGAGGGACTGCGGAGGAATTCACAGACTATGTATTGACCTGGCTAAGTATGAAAGATGAATAGAATGTGACCACTGAGTATATGAGTGTGCCAGGGCACAGAGGGGGAAGACACGAGGTGCTCCTCAGTAGGATTGCAAGTGGGGGCCATGATGAGGCCTGATAATTGGGGCTTGGGCTTTGTGCTGGTGGGATGCAGAGTCAGCCAAGATTTGTAAGCCAGACAGTGCTATCCATAATGGTGTATTTGGTTTTGTTTAGCAAGCTAAGTATGGATTTGTCTAATTGGAATGTGGGCAGTTCATGAGAAAATATTTATTACTCTAGAAATGGCTTCATGCTAATGTGGAAGAAGTGATAGTCATGGTGCCCCAGCTCCTCTCCACTGACCCCAGCCTTACTTATACCTTTTTTACTTGTTTGCTGATATTTGTGAAATCCCACAATTAGAGATTTATTCCTTTGTTTAAATGCTTCTCCTACCACATAGGATATTCTCGTAAGTCACTTAAACCTAGCCATGCTAGCATGCACACCAGCTTTCCTGAGAGTAGGTTTCGGTCAGACATGGAGGGAGGTGTGAAAGGAGGAGAGCGTGGGGAGTGGAGCATGTAGAGAAAGATAACAGTAATCCAGAGGCGGCTCAAGACTCAGTTTCACCAAAAGATAGTGTAATATCAGGGTCAAGTCGGAATTGATGGGGAGTAGATTCTTTTTCAAATGATGAGCCTACCATGAGATCAGTCGCCGTGTTGGGCTCTGTGCTGATAGCATGGAGCCTGCTTGAGATTCTCTCTCTCACCCTCTCTCTGCTCCTTCCCTATTTTCTCTCTTTCATTTAAAAAAAATTATTGTTTATTTTTGAGAGAGAGCAAGAGGGAGAAGGATAGAGAGAGAGGGAGACACAGAATCTGAAGCAGACACCAGACTCTAAGCTGTCAGCACAGAGCTTTACGAAGAGCTCGGACCCACAAACTGTGAGATTATGACCTGAGCCGAAGTCAGATGCTCAAACGACTGTGCCACTCAGGAGTCCCCCGCTTTCTCTTTCAAGTTAAATAAACTTTTTTTAAATGATGAACCTAAATCTTTAGCTTATTAAATACTCAAGTTATTTAACTCAAGTTAAATAAACTTTTTAAAAAGATGATAAACCTAAATCCTTAGCTTATGATTTATTTTTTTTTTAAATTTTATTTTTTATTTATTACTGAGACAGAGACAGAGCATGAGTGGGGGAGGGGCAGAGAGAGAGGGAGACACAGAATCTGAAGCAGCTCCAGGCTCTGAGCTGTCAGCACACAGTTGTACAAAGGGCTTGAACCCACGAGCCGTGGGATCATGACCTGAGCGGAAGTTGGATGCTTAACCGATTGAGCCACCCAGGTGCCCCAACTTATTAAATACTTTAAAACCACAAAGATTTACCGTAACATTTTTGAGGGGCCATCAAAGGGCTTCTTAGTTGCAGATAACAGCATTCAGTCCGTCTAATTTAAGCAGGGCAGGAGATTATTAAAGGATATTCAGGAGCACATAGAATCTCCAGGAGGGCTTGTGAACCAGGCCTGGAGGCTCTGTCTGGAGCCAGGAATGGTGACCAAAATCACACAGCAGAAGCAGTCTTGTAGAGATCCTTCTGCCTCTACTTTAGGCATAGATACTGCACCAGGCACTGCCAACACCACTGATTTGGGTGCCAAGTAATTCCACCAGAACTGCCAAATTGCCTCTGGAAATTGCGTCTACTTCACCAGAATGGATTCTAGAAAATGCCTCCTTCTTGGCTTACAAACTTCCATGGTAAAGTCTAGCAGTTTTGCTTCCAAAGGGCGTGTCCAGATGCTCCCAATGCCAGGGACTGGAGAGGGGACTATCGGGCACTTGGGTGATAGGTAGACTCTCTCTGATCAAGACTCGTAAATGGAAGGGGACCCTACATCTGAGGGCCAGGATTGTGAAAGGAGCAAAGAAGCCAAACGGAATGACAGAGGCCCCCGCAAAGAGTAGCTTTTGCACAGGCTCTTGATGCTGCCTGAGTTACTCAGGACAAAGGGAACTTAGAGCTGCCAGGAGCAAGGCCGCTAAACATTTGAAAAAGAGAGGCTTTAAGTTCTTCCACATCCACTAGTTAAAAGCCAGTGCGGTTTTGTCACAATAAGGAAAACAGATTGCTCAGTTTTAGAATAAGGTTTATGCTTTAGCTTTGGACTTAAGATTGTTTCCCTCCTCTGTCTTGGTCTTTTTTTTAAAGTGCCATTTCTGCCTTATTTTCCAAACTTAGGAGGAATGCAAATAAATCTTTAAAAATATATATTATGTAGCGAATAGTTCTAAGACTATGTCTTCTTATATTTCTAAACACGAAGTTGTAGTTATGGCAATAAATTTTGACTTGGTTGCAGAGTGGCTCGGTCAGAAGGGGCTTGTCACGTGACCATGATGACAGGCGTTCATTCATGATTTGACGACTTCTCCACCGAGAAGCTGGCAGTCTGACAGCCGAGCACCTGCTCAGCTCCAGCCGTGAGCAAGGAGCCCCTCAGCAGTAATTGAAGGGATGTGGGTATAAAGAGATGTTTTATCATTCAATATATTTTTTGGTCTCATTGTCCAAGTATGTAAAATTTAGCCTAAAACCTTCAGGTTGACCATAAAAAAGACCTGAGGACCTCATCATTCTGTACACAGCTCATGGAGTTGCCTGGAGAAACCATTTATTTTCTGCAACTTTGCAGAGGTATAAAAATGAATAGGTTGTAAAGAACATTAACAATTTACTGTTACAGTGTCTCTAAAAGTTTCAAGGTACCTACCCACTTTGGAGGAAATCTATGCTATAAAAATAAAAGCATCAGTATATAAGGATATATTCACAAAGATGTGTTTATTTCAGTATTGTTTGTAAGGGGGGAAAGCCCTTGAATGTATATTAGTAGAGAAGTTGGTGAGTAAACGCTAGCACAATCTTACTGTAAGCTTATTTGTGGGCTTAAAAGAGCGATTTAGATTTGAATGCATTGACCTGGAAAGATGTGCATATATACTGTGTTGTTTTGTAACATAACTTCCAGGTTTTTTCATCTTCATAATATAACAAAATATGAAGCTTAGAACTGGATCACTTGGCCTTGCTCTTATCTCCTCCAAGTTCAACATGCTTGCTTCTCTTAACAGTGTTCTCTTAGAGCTGTAGTTGGGGCTCGACACATTCAATCCTCAACACAGTCTTCTTTGTAGCATTAGCCTTTTTCTGGAAAATTGGCTTACTCTGCCCACCATGGCCTCTCTGCTTCCTGTCCAAATGCCACTTTCCTGGGGCATACGGAGAATCTTTGCCTTTCTTGTAGGAGTCACTTTGTGGGGTTGGTGCTTGCACCCCTCTTGCCAAGTCCGGCGGGTCTCAGGAACATTCATCATGTTTGCCAGAGCGCCATCGGCTCCGAAAGAAAGAGCTACATTGGTATCTTTAAAAAGCCACTGCCAAAAGAGTGAAAGAATATAAACCCATCTTCCTACAAATATCTGTGTATTGTATATTTATATTTACTGGGCAAGCACTGAAAAATATGAGAAAGAATATAAGCCAGATTGTCACTTTTGCTGGGGGTTAGGGTTTGGAGATTGTTTAATGTGTTAAATCAAGCATATACTAGTTTTACAATTATAACACAATATTGAGAGGGAAATTTTGGAAACTTGGTGAGGATTCAGTGCAACAACATTTGTAAAATGTTTATTATAATCCCTGGTATCTGGTAAGCATCTAAGGCTGGATATGATTGTTTGAGTTTTCCTTCGGTTAGATATAGCAGACAAGGTCTGGCTCTTGCCTTCCTCCACACTACCATTTGCTGCGTCTCTGTTCTGGATTGCTGGTAGTCTCTGAGTGTACCATGTGGTCTCTCTGTCACCATTAGGCTTTTGCACCTACAGTTCCCAGTCTTCGAAGCTTGAGTTCCCACCCCCTGGTTAGCTGCTTTGCAGCTCTTAGGTGTCAGATATGTCAGATAAAATTTTTTAATGTTTATTTACTTTTTAAAAATTTTTTAATGTTCATTTATCTGAGAGAGAGCACATGTGCACGAGTGGGGGAGGGGCAGAGAGAGAGGGAGACACAGAATCGGAAGCAGGCTCTGGGTTCTGAGCTGTCAGCACAGAGCCAGATGAGGGGCTTGAACTCACGAACTGTGAGATCATGACCTGAACCGAAGTTGGACACTCAACTGACTGGGTGACCCAGGCCCCCCTATTTACTTTTGAGAGAGAGTACAGGTTGGGGAGTGCAGAGAGAGGGAGATGCAGAATCTGAAGCAGGATCCAAGCCTTGAGCTGTCCATGTGGGGCGCGAACTCATGGCCATGAGATCAAGACCTGCACTGAAGTCAGACACGTCACTGACTGAGCCACCCAGGTGCCCCTCTTAGGTCTCAATTTAAGTGCCTTTGTGACCTGCAAGTAAAGGCGAGACACCCGTGCTCTCTGGGCCAGCCGGTCCATGCTGTAATACTCGGCACCCTCACTGGAATAGTTCCTCTGTCTGTGGGATTGTGCCTATCCATCTTTGCATTTTCAACACCATGGACTTGTTCCTCACTAAACACAGAGTAGCTGAGTGAAGGGGCCTAATTGGCTGTGTGACCAAATCAGGAGAGAAACAGGCAGATTGAGTTTCTCAGGAAAAGCTGGGGAAGCTGGACAGGTAGTGTCACAGGGTTTATTTTCTAGGTGCCTGTTTGCGTTATGTAAGTGTAGTGTTTTCACTTCTTAGGTTTTCGCAAATTGGAAAAGACCTAAGGTGCTGCCTCTTTTTAAATGATTAATTTGTTCAGATTATTATATAATGTACCTCCAATTTAGAAGTTATTAACTTCCCAGAGCAGTTAATAAACACTCTTTATTAACACTCTGTATATGTACAAAAACCTCAGATTAGCTAGTGCCACATAAAAGCAATTGAGAAAATTCACTGCAGAACAGAAATTCTGAGAAGAGGTTTGCAGGTCGTGGTTGCAGCTACAACAGAAACAAGTTGTACCGCCCTTCCTTGCAGAGGAATCATTTCTTGGCTCTGCTTAAAATACAGTTCTCAAAAAATATAAAACTAGGACTCTCACTCAGATATAAAAGAAATAGATGTTAAAGATTTTCCCTAACTCATGAATCAATGAAAGGAGACAGATGTTATAATTGATTTAAAAGAGAATCCAGAGAAGAGATACTGTAGAAATGGCCAACACTGGGGCGCCTGGGTGGCTCAGTCAGTTAAACATCTGATTTCAGCTCAGGTCACGATCTCACAGTTCGTGAATTCAAGTCTTGCGTTGGGCTCTGTGCTGACAGCTCAGAGCCTAGAGTCTGCTTTGGATTCTGTGTCTTCCTCTCTCTCTGCCTCACCCCTGCCTGCACTCTGTCTCTCTGTCTCTCAAAAATAAATAAACGTTAAAAAAAATGGCCAACACTGAAATGAATAAGAAAATGGAAGCTAAAATGAAGCCTTAGTTATGGTGATCAATGTTAACTCAGTTGCAGAGTGGCTTAGTCAGAAGGGGCATGTCTGGTGCCAACTTTACCAACGTGGCCCCTCAATGTGAGATTATACTAGAATGTACCAGAAGCTTTTTGGAAAGTTGATTTCTGTGGGTTGTGTTGTAAATCTTGGGTGCCAGGGGGAAGAATGGTATCACAAGGGCCCAAATAGCTACCGGTAAGACCTTATTTCCTCATAAAATAAGAGATAAAATGGCCAGAAAGAGCCTTCCCTATTCAACTGAAGAAAATGGAAACATGTGAAACATGGAGGTAGATTCAGGAGATGAGAGATTCCAGACATCGGCAGCAGTGAAGTAGGTGCCCAGCGGGGCTGTGGCAGGAGCAGAGGAACATCATTCAGCATCAAGCCACATATGGGGTAGCAGAGCAAACGGCATAGAACTGGTGAGCTGAGTGATGGAGGAATGACCACATCAGCAGAAGGAAGGTGGAGCACAGACAAGTTATAGAAATTGCAAGAAATGATCTCTATTTTGGGAAAAATTTGAGTTCTGAGTTTGAGTTTTGAGTAGGCAGGTTACTGATCAGGTGGATTGAGAAATAAGCTGTTATAATAATACTCAAAAGAGTGTAGGATTGCCAGATCTGGAAGGGGGTGGGAGGCAAAAAACAATGAACAGGATTATTAGTTCAATTTTATGTTCAGAAAACAACATTGTTTTTTTGTACAAGTATGTCCCATGCAATATTTGGAACATACCTATACTAAACATTTTTTTACTGTTTATCTGAAATTTATATTTAACTGGACATTCTGTATTTTATCTGGCAATCCTAAACCAGTGGGGTGTAGGACACTTTTGGATAGTAGCTATACAAATTGTTATGTCTTTCACCAGACCTGTTCCCTGATCTATGTTCTACACGTGGCATGCGGCATCATGACTGAGTTATCTTATCTATACTTATCCAAGGTCATGCTCCTTCTCCTTACAACCAACTGATTGGCAAGGACCATGGATTTGGCCTCTGAAATATTCTCAAATCTATGCCATTGTCTTCATCTCTACTACTCGACCTTCAGGTCAGTCTCCCATCCTCCCTGGCCTAGAAGATTTACAGATTTCCTAAATTACTCTTTCAGTGTTCATCTTTTCCTGTTCCTTCTACATGTTGTCCACAAGTTGGGTTTCTGGGTTAAATTTTCCCCTGCTTACTTCCAGTAGGAGGTGATTCAAACCCCTTAGCATGGCACTTCACAATCTGACCTTGTTCTACTTCTCTGGCCATAACTCTCACACTCTCACTGTCCTACCCTCCTTCTGTCCTAGACGCAATAGTTGGTCACAACGCCAAGTCTTGTCTGCTGTGTTTGCTGTGCTGCCTTCTTCTCCATCATACTACCAGATCCTGCTTCAAAAGCCTACTTCAATATTGCCGTCCCTCTAAAGCCTCCCTATGATCCCAAGATTTCCTCTCCAATCCATTCAACCCTCTGCTCCTCATGCCTCCATTATACCATTATATTGTGAAAACACATGTCAAATTCTATTGTCAGTAACTGTATGTTTCTGTCTAGCTCACTAGACTGTGAGCTTCTCAAGGACAAGGATTATGTCTTACTCAATGTTTTAAATATACAGAGCCTAGCATAGTTCATGATACAGAATATGTATACCTTACCAGGATAAGAAGTAGGTATCTTTAACTCTTAGATCTCCATCAGTGAAGGAAATTGTCATGGAGAACTTGAAGATGATGCTACAGCAACTGGAGGTACCAGGAAGCTAGCTGGTTAAAGATGGAATGAATACACACAGTTTCCTATTTTTCTGGTTCACTGGGTTGCACACAAATGATCATGCTTACACATATTTTAGCACGAGCCTATGCATGTTTATTGAGCATTAAGCATAAAGGTACAGATGTCTAGTACAGAACAGAGACAGCAGGGAATAAATACCCCTGCAACTGGAAGTTACTATATGATCCTTCATCACAGACTTGAGGATACCTCAAGTCTAGGAAGTTTGGAGTCATGGAAAGAGCCTGACCTGCCATCTTTTATATCCCTTTCAAGTGTGTGAGGCACAGGTAAAACTGATCATTGTAACAGACTACACCTGATCACCTTCGCCATCGCATACTTTTCAACTCTTTTATAATACTTCTCAATACACCCAACTCTTATACTTGTGAACAGTTTCCTTCATAGAATTCATCGTCTGGCCATGCCCTACGTATGAACCCTCAGCTAAGCCCCCAGCAATATCTGAGAAGTCAAGAAAAGAGAACCCTCTTGCAAACATTATAGTATTAAGGGCTTTTGCTTATTTTATTTCTTCCATAGGGACTGTAATTCATAAACCTCTCATAGTAGAATTAAAAATTGTGTGTCACGAGGTTATAGGTGAAAGGAAGAGGGATAATGCAGTTTTTGAAATGTAGTCCAAAGATCACCTGCATGAGAAACATTTGGTACACATGTTTAAAAAGCAGATTCCTGAGCCTGACCTTCACTCACCAAAACAGAATTTGTTGGAGTGGGTCCAGAAAACTGTATTTGAAATAAACTCCATACCCTTTTATATACCACATAGACTGCGAGTGGGTGGGCCAGACACACAACAGAGCAGACTCCACTCAAAGGCAGCGGGGTGCTCCCCTGTACTAGAAGAATGGTGACCAAAGCTCACTTTCAAAGCCCAAGCCCTTCAGACCACCATAACTGCCACATTCTGGGTAATTACATCATGGTTCTGTAGCTGTCCAAACTATCACCTGTGCTCGGTGATGTTCAAAGCTGTGTTGCTTGCTGGCTGCTATGTGAATCATTTGAGTTGGTAAGCATGGCTGGGTAACTCTGTGTCCTGAGGTAAGGATAGATATTTCCAAGGGGACAAAACTGTAGGATAATACCTAGGCTATGGGTAATAACTAGGCTGTTGGACAAGGAAGCAAAGGGTGTATTTTTCTGAATAAATAATAATAATAAATAAATAAAATGCACTATGATGTTCCTCGAGGCTTTTAGACACTTTGCTGGAGACCAACCAAACAAAACTCAAGTTTTTATACTGAATTGCAGTAGTACCCCTTTATTCATGGTTCTGTTTTCCATGATTTCAGTTACCACAGCCAACAGTAGGTCTCGAAGGAGATGATCCTCATTCTGAGGTGCTGTCAGAGGTCACTAGTAGCCTAATGCTACGTCACGATGTCTGTATCATTTACCTCATTTCATTTCATCATTTAGGCATTTTATCAGCTCAACCATCACAAGAAGGATGAGCACAGCACAACAAATTAATTTGAGAGAGAGAGAGAGAGACCACCTTTATATGGCTTTTATTCTATTTTTTACAATTGCTCTATTTTATGACTAATTTCTCACTCTGCTTAATTTGCAAATTAAGCCTTATTGCAATTATGTATGTACTGGAAGACCGCGGAATGGATAGGGTTTGGTACCATCCACGGTTTCAGGCGTCCATCACAGGTTTCGGAACATACGTCCCTGCAGATAAAGGGTGGCCACTGTATTCAGTTTTAAAACCTCTTTTTATTACTACAACATAAATAATTAATTAGACACTTACCACCCACCCTTGTATTTCAAATTCAGGAATTTGGTACATGGTGTAAAGAAATGGTGACTTGTGGCCCTAAATTGGAGCCTTCTCTTTGAGCTTTCTGCTAAACGTTGTATCTATAACTTTTGTCATTGTTTATGTGAATCTAGAATAGAAAAAGTGATTCGGAGATCAGGCCTCTTTGATCTCTTCCTCCTTTACCTAGACCTCTCTGCCGCTCCTTCTCCCCAGCTGGGTTCAGCTGCTTGCATGGGTCCCTCCACTCTGTTGTGAGTCCTTCTCTTTCTTCTCACTTCTTTTCTGACAGATAACTCTAATTTACCCTAAAATATTTCTCAGCCACAGCCCTGGAGGTCTCAGCGTTTTGCATGCTGCTTATCTTCACAGGCTAAAACTTTCCCTTTCCTTTGTGAGTAAACAAACAACTGAAGCCCTTGTAGTGGAAAAGTACCCCAAGTCTGGGGGAGGCTTAACTATCTTATGATTTTAGTAGGGCTGCGTAACTATAGCAGGGACTCCTGTGAGTTTGATGCAATTTCTTTTAATACTTTCAACCTGAGAGCTGTGATTACCATTTTGCCAATATTTTCAGGCTTGGAAATGTTGACTGAGTTACCTGAGGCTACACGCCTAGAGAGTAGTGAACTCAGGATTTGATTTTCAGGCCTGTATGGTTCTAGGATCCATGGTCTCTACATCAGCCACGACATTTGATAGTAAGGACTGGCAAACAGTGTCTGTAAATTTGTAAATAATAAATTTGTGATACCTAATCTTCTTTGGCCTTTAGTGGCCTAGGAACAAGTGAATCAGGGCAGAACTCATGGCTTTTTCAGGTTAAGATTTAGTGTGTATGGAAGAAACAGAAACATCCAGGGTGCAAGGAGAGCAGTGAGGAATCCAGATGGAAGTCTAAGACAAAGGAAGTAGTGAAGGAACTAACAGGCAAGTGCTGTATAGGAGTAGAATCAAAGATTTATGGCATGGCTATGAATAATTCCAGCTGATTTAGTATGCACCTACCTTACAGCCATTTGCTAATGTCTGTGAAAATGAAAAGACTGATTTTTTTGCATTGATTTTCAATTTCACCTATAAGGAACTAAAAGATATAACTCAGTGGTTTTTCAAAGAATGACAACAAAACTCTGTGGAATTTTTGTCTTTATTCTGATTCTAGCCAGCTTGATGACCTTGGACAAGTCTGAACCCCAGTTCCTTACTCTGAAAGATGGTGGAGATGTTAATGACACATGGTCTTCCAAACTTTATAGGGCCATTAAGAACTAGGAAGCCAGAGATCCTATATAAAGATCTATAGGTTTTATTTAGTGGTCATTTCTGGGAGTATTATCAATCTTTGAATATTTTATGTCTCTGGAAAAGTTATGCTTAATAAATGCCTTCTGATACTCGAGAATTTTGTACCATGTGCCCAGCTTTCCTAATGGGTTAGGAGATTCCCATTTCTCTTATTTTTCTGTTAGCTATTTTGACTTCAAATCCTATTTGGTAAGAGGGTAGGGGTCCCCAAGACCACCTGTAGGTTTGGTAACTCAGTAGGATCGCTAACACACACTTAAAGGACTCAACACATAATTATAGCAAAAAGTACAAAGAAAATCAGCACAAGGAAGAGGTGCATGGGGTAAAGTCTAGAGGACACCAGGCACAAGCGTCCAACAATCCTCTCCCTGTGGAGTTACACAGGTTGTGCATAATTCCTCCAAAATCAAATTATAACACCATGTGTGAAGTGTTTTCTATCAGGGAAGCTTCAGCAGAGACTCACTGCCCAAGGTTCTTACCAGCGGCTGGTCACATAGGCTTCCCCTGCCTAGTATATATCAAGAGTCCAGAACTGCTATGTTAATTATTTTCTGCTCTGTAAGCTTCAATCTTTTTTTTCCTAGTTACCTATTTAAACAACATGGATATAAAAATAACTCAGGAAAATTTGTAAGTGTTATTTTCATGTTGATGCCAGCATTTCTGAGCTGAGAGTTCTCTTTCAAACACTCTGAACTTAGGCAATTCACTCTGCTCCTCCTATAAGAGCCCACAAGTTGTATGATGAAGTGAAATGAAAATAACAAAAATGAAACAAATATCTAAAATGAAGAATCGAGTTAACATGTAGAGATAATACAGCAAAACATTATTTTATAAGCTTTCTGGACAGAAAGCTTCATTAAAATGTTTAAATCTAAGTCTATCCCTATTCTTGTACATTTTTGTGTACAAGAAGATAGTGAAAATAATGCTGAAAGCTAATTATTAATTACATAAAATGTTAAGCAGCTCTAACAAGAGACACAATAACAAGGTAGCTTGCAAACAAAGATGTTGATTGTCTCTCACATAACAGTCCCAAGCAGATGGATAAGGCTGCTTTGTCAAGTCCCATCTGAGACTCAGCTGATGGCAGCCCTCCATTTGCATCAGGTGGTTCTCCGTACACTTTTCCAAGTTCTGACTATTAGGGCCTGAAGGAAGGGGGTTATGTGTGTAAGCCCAGAGCCAGAAGCTTCCTCTTAAGCAAAGAAAATTGCTCCCATCAGTTCTGCTTGTAGTGTATTGGTGAGAGATTGGTCACATGACCACACCTAGCTGCAAATGACGCTGAGACATGTCATTTAGCTATAAGCCTAGGAAGAAGGGAAGCATAATTTTTGATGGACTACCAGCCATCTCCCCCATGGCCATAAGAGTTTTCCATTACAGGTGTAAGCTTGGATATTTCGCACTTTGTTTAGAGATTTGTAACTTTCAAAGTCATTTCAGAGCAAATCAAAACCTTTTCTAGAATGATATTCAAGCTATCACTTTAAAGAGTACTATAATAGGAATGCCTGGCTGGCTCAGTTCATAGAGTGTGTGACTTGATCTCAGGGTTGTGAGTTGAAGCACCACATTGAGGATAGAGCTTACTTAAAAAAGAAAAAAGAGTGCTATAATAATCTGTACCATGAGAAATTTAAAGATGGGAAACTCATGCTGACCATTTACCTAACTGCTTTCAATATATTTTATTATTCTTGATAGGTTTACTCCAACTCCAGTTGATACATTATTTCTCTTAAGTTTGCTCTTTCGAGCAATATGTAATATCTCCTGCCCAAAACCATTCCTTAGGCAAAGAGCTTTAGTCCTGTTGAATACCTTTTAACCTCTATATTATAATTATGATCTCAAGGTTCAGTTGTACTTCCTTAATGTAAATCTAGGGAAATTGAAAAATAGCCCACCTAATTTCCAGTTTTGCATTTATACCACATCTGTTATCTTACTTATGGATGTAACATAGTATCCAACTCGTTGAAAGTATTACATTTATAATTGACTTGCTTATATTTTCATTCTTGACACCCAAATAGTAGTATTTGATTTGTTAAGTTTAAAATTGCATTATAAAACTGTTCATAAGATTCTTTTGTTGTTTTATTGTATAATCTCCTATGATATCTGCAGCTTTATTTTAAAGTTGGTGTGAGTGAAAAGGGGTAGATGCTAGATATCTATGACCAGTAATTTAGGTTCATATGCTTCATTGGTTGGGGATACATAAAAACTGGGTCACTGAGGGGCACCTGAGTGGTTCAGTCGGTTAAGTGCCTGACTCTTGATATTGACTGAGGTCATAATCTCATGAGTTCAAGCCTTGCATCAGGCTCTGTGCTGATGGGGTGGGGTGTTTTGGATTCTCTCTCTCTTTCCCTTTCTCTCTGCTCCTGTCCTGCCTGCTATCTCTCCCTCAATAAATATATAAACTTTTAAAAAAATGGGTCATTTTTTTTTCAGCTCCATGTTCTGAGATTTTTGTATCACACACACAAAAATACACACGTACACTGTGCATGTTATGTACATATGTGTATATGTATATGTATATATTTTCCATTTTATTTTTGTCTAAATGTAAAAAAGTTCCCCACTTGCAGAAAGTATCCCATTGCTAAAAGTGTGGTCTCTTATATACTGAGATGACCCTGCTGGGCGCCATGATAAAAAATTTCATTTTGAAGTTCTCTCTCCGTGGTAGAGGCAGCTTTGTACTGAGTTCTTCTCATTCTCTCCCCCAGTCCCTGGTACAACCAGGAGCAGCCATCCTCCAGATGCCGAATTTGACTTAGGCATGGAGCATGTGGTCAGAGGACAGAATGCAACTAACCAATTCATATGGATTAAACCTATGCCCCGGGATTTACACAGGATATGGAGTCAAACTGCCGCAGACAAGCAATTCTTCAATGCTTTGAATTTACAGAGTGCTTTAAATACATATAGTTCTCTTCACTCAAACTATTGATAATCTATTATCTATTATATTTTGTGGTTTCCCAAAAGTCTAGAAAGGTATGAAGAGACAAGCATGACTACATATGTTTTTCTTTGTTTTTTCATTTTCTCCTTCCTCCCTTCTTTCATTGCCCCCCCTCCTTTCCTTTCTTATTATTCACAGAAAGAGAAACTAAAGAAACAGAGATGTTTAAGTAAAATGTTTAGAATTCAAATCTAATAGCTGCAAACCCAGTGTAATTTCTGCCATATAAGGTTATAGATGGAGACAGAGGAAAGTGTGTGTGTGTGTGCGTGCGGGCGTGTGCATGCATGTGTGTTGGGTGAAGGATGTAAAGCAGTTCACAAGTGCTTCCACTTCAACCTTTTCCCTGATTATCCAAAGCTTAGTATCTTAGAAGGCACCTTAGGAGCCATCAGGATCAACTTCCCACCACCGCATGGCACCACTCCTTGATCTGGATTCCTCTTGATCATTTCACAGATGAGATGCTCATATCTCACAAGGCAGCACGTCCTGCGTTAAACTGTTTGTGCTATAAGAACATATATAGGTTTGAAATTTGTCTCCCTATGATTTCCATCTCATATGGGGATACATAAACAAGTGTAATCTCTGCCTCGACAATCTCTAGTCTAGACATGTGATAACACCTCTTATGACTTCACCACGTTTTCTCCCCTCCAACAATTTCTCCCTTCTATTTCCTACAGCGTTGCCTCTCTATATTTATATTGTATTTGATTCCTGTCCCTCTTAATATGTACGGGCTCCTGAGAGCCAGACTCCAGCCCAGAGAACAATGGGAAGTTACTTTCCCAAAGTTGAAAGCCATGTGTGAGGAGATTCAAAGCTTCTCCAGGGGCAGATGCTGGTATCGTATCCTGATTCTGCCCTGAGATAAGTTACCTACCCTTTGTCTACCTCTGTTTTTCCATCTATAAACTGATGACAGACACTAGGAATAAGTGAAATAATACTTTTGAGTTTGGAACGGTGCCTGACACATAAGTCCATGCGTGAGCTGTTGTTACTTTCATATTTTTGGCAGTCACACTGCCTTGTTAGTACATTCTGAACTTTCAGTTAACTAAAGACCATGGCCATTTATGTACAAACCACTAAAAATCAGTGTACCTTCTCTCTTCTATATGTATGTGTACATGCAGTTTGTTCATGGGTATATTTGAATCTAAATGAAGGACTCTCAATCTGTTAAAATTAACCTGACTTATTTTGCTATATTTTCCAGAGAATTAAGTGTTTTCAATCTTGATGGTGTCATCACATAGCAAGTCTTCTTTCCCATCGTTTTTTGTTCCCTGGGGGTTTAATAGGCATGTCTTTTGTGACTTTAACCTTAGTATTGAAAAAAGAAGCCAAATAAGACTAGAACAGTTACATCATCATCCAGCCTACACTTATTTATCTAGTCCATGATGGAAGAAGGTGTTTGATTTTGTGTTTGTCTAAAAACAAGATATCCACCTTGCAAGACTCCTGTGTTGACCTACCCCTGAGCATTCCTGTATTAACACAAGGAAAGGAGAGTTTGGCATGACTTATTTATAAAGCACATTTTTGGTTTGCTCCTTCCTCAATTCTCCCAGCCATTAATAAATCACATTAAATATCTGTGGCATTGGGTATAATACACACAGCTACCACCATAATTTGGCTTATGGACTTGGCCAGAACACAGAATTTCTCTAGCTGAGGGCCAAATGGAAGTGTGTATTTCTGGCTTAGCAGAAACTTATTATTAATCCAACCAAGGGTTGTGCTTTGCAGTTATAACTTGTGAAAATAGTCTTTTTCCCTCAAAAGTCTTCCAGTTCTTCACAGAAGATAATTTATCTCTGCTCATAAATAAATGACCCTCAACAAAGAAAAGACAACCAAGTAGAAAAGCATGCCCGGGGACTCCTAGGTACTTTTTGGAATGATCCAGGAAGTAAGTAACAGAAGCAGTAAATGTCAGATTTTCTCCCCAGTATTTTCTCCCCAGAGCAAGCCCGCATTGCATTGCCCCCCATGTCTCTCTCAGGACCACCTTATCAGGTTCAAGTTCAGCTAGAGCCTTCGGATAGGCTGGTTCACATGAGGCTTCATATGTTTGAACTAACTCACCTCTGAGTTTTGAGGCTCATCTGTCACTAATTTGCAGTAATTGTTTTCACATTGTTGATCTCTCAAACCATAGAAAGGTATTCGCTAATAATAAAGGGGCTGTGATTTCATTAAGGGTGTGTTATATTTCAAGGGGGAATACAATATTTTATGAAAAACCAAAGGAACCTTGTCATATTCTATTAAAGCAATCTCCTAACCTCCCCTGAAATTGCCTGAGGACTTCTACAGCTCCTAATTATACACAGTCTACCTTGGATTTTCACATAATTTAAATGAATGGGTCTTGTACTGAATGTCTCATTTTTAAATTACTCAATGTCTCTTATTTAAATGTTCTCTTAGTTTAATGTCTCTTATTTAACATCAAACTCAGTATTTTGACCTTCCTCGAAGAGTCATCCTAAGACAATAGAAGATTCTAGAAAAAGAAAACCTATCTCTCAGAAAGTTATCAAATTACTCATTTTTTTTAGACTTGACTAGTTCACATTTCTTTACTAAAATGTGGAACAGAGTTTGCCATAGAAAGAGAGGAATAGATGGATAGGTTGAAGGAAAGGGTTTTATTTCCCTAAACCCTAAAAATTTCCCAAGATTAGAGAATGCTTATTGCTGCTACCTTAAAACCTGATCCATTGGGCTAGGCTGTTGCTATCTGCGTAAGAGGGAAGTAAACTCCCAGATTTTAAATGCAGCTTGAGTTGCCTCCTCTTCTGACCTTAGAAGTAAACTTACATATACTCTTGGCATCTGAACTTAGTTTTGATGAAAATGCAGGTCTCTGTTTCAACAAGGAATAAAAGGAAATCACCTTTTAATGTCTCCTTTTTAAATGAATTGTCCTTAAAGTGGTCATTTTAATGAACTAAGGTATACGTGTGAGAAAAAAAATTTAAACTCAGTGCGGATTTTGGAGTCTTTAGGTTTAAGGTGGGCTTTGAATGTTTGGGAACTGTTCAGGGCTCAGCTGCACTGGGCTGTAAGTGGGGGTACAGGAGGGAGGTAGGGAGTGTTCGTTATTTCCTGGCCGTACCTAAAGCTGGCTCAAAAAAAAAAAAAAAAGAGAGAGAGAAAGAAAGAAAGAGAATGAAAGAAAGTCAAGCTTTTGGTCAACTTAAAACATATCCTATTTCATATCATACGTCATTGTTATAGGCTCTACTGTGCAAAACTTACACCGCCGTGTCCATTTACTCTCATGGTCATTGTCCTTGAAATGTACAGATCGGGTGAACACAAATTGTTGTGTAAAGTGTTACGTATGGACACTGGTCAGTGGTAAATAATAAAAGTACTAATAACAAACATAATGATAAAAAGCAGTAATAGTCAGTGGTATTTATTGAGGACTCACTCTGCCTGACAAGAGTAAGTTTTTTTACATGTACCGACTAGTTTGGTTCTTACAACAACCCTGTACAGTAGGCATCATTACCATCCACACATTTCAGGCAAGGAAACTGAGGCACAGGCAGGTAAGGGAATTAAGTTGCCCTAGCTTCAGGCTATTTACATAGTTTGCTTTCTCTGTAGCCTGAGCTTAGATTTTTTAGAAGCAATTGCGGCCAGTCACTCCTAGGAAAGGCATCATCCACACTCGAAATTGACTAGACTAGAATCCTGTTCTGTTGTGTAGCCTTGCTGGTGTCTTATCAATTCCCAATGACAGTGATTAACAGTAATGTTAGCAGCAGGGAGTGAGAAGTAGCTTTATCATTGTGAAGAACTGAGACAAAAAGCAAAAACTTCTAGGGGAGAGTTCTGAGAAATAAAAAGGACTTGCTTGGGTTTGGGTCACTCATTGGTTCATTCAACAAATATGCATTGAACCTTTACCATGTGCCTAGCAGCTCATTCTCAATGGCGGGGACACCATCTGCACCCAACAGATACAGCTTTTCCTCCCCCGGAGATGACAGAGCCTCTTAAGCAAAGTCACTTTGCCTCACACTGTTTAGATTTTCAGTTGTCCACAAGTCTCTGCTTTCAAGGATCTTCCTTCTGTGTTTCAGCTACTTGTCTGGAACCTTCTCCCTACAAACAAGTTTATCTTCTGAGGCACAGAAAGGGTTTATGTACACCTAGTCCATAAGATCAGGAGAAGGAAAACCTCCTTCAGGTTATTTAAAATCTGCACAAAGATACACAAGCATGACTTACATCCTGGGCTCTGGCCCAAGAATGTGCTGATCATGTCCACAACTACAAAGCTGCATAAAGACTCACATTAAAACAGTAACAAGAGAGAAATGAAAAAAAAAAAAAAAAAAAAAGCCATGGAGACAGAGCAGAAAGGGTTCTTGAATTAAATTACTTTTATCTGGGCTTATTCACTTAAGGATGCAATCAGATCACTATTTCATCAGCTTGGGACCTTAGAAATGTATTTCAAGATTAATTATAAAACGAATTCTTTAAAATGGAAAAATACACTACTTTCCTACTACTGTTTAAGAGTCTGGTTAATGAAGTCTTGAAGCAGTTTAGTGGTTTGACTGCCACCTACTGTTCGTTTTTTGACACAACTCTTACAGGTCGCTTGGCAGGAGGTTAGAAAAATGCCTGAGGCAAACCACTTTTTAAAGAAGTATTTAACGTATGTGCTGTAACAGAATTATTTTAAAAATTTAAGAGATTGGAAAAAACTTAATTCATTTTATTTCAAATTACTATAATTGTTTTAGTATGACAGTTACATCGGTTAATACAAATTCTGTGGCATTCTAAAAACCTATGCATATATATATTCATACATCTATGGAGGACATTTCATTTAGTTCTGACAAAGCTTTATACTTGCAATTTATAAAAATATGCCACAAATATGAATTCATCAACCTGAAAATATCACCTTAGGAAGCTAGCATCTGATCTTTAAAACATACTTTTATGCTTCCGTGGCTTGTGTAGACTTCAAAAATATAAGCACTTCTTCTGCCTAAATAAGGAGATCAGGTACTGTTTATCCCAGTTATTTAAGAATGACCCAGGCTTTGTGAGCAGTCTGTTCGCTTAACACTGCCTTCCTGAGACTCTGTGAAACGCTTAGAGCTCAGAAGGCAGGATGGGTCAGTGCATTTTTCTCTCTCCTATCCAAATCACTCATTTTAGAGTGGTAACCCATTCTCTGGTTATGACAATTCTATTCACTGTCTAAATATACAATCTTGGTGGAAACTTCATAAACCCGTGATCCTCAGACATAGTCCGTGCGAGTCATTTTATTTTTAAAACTGTACCTCTTCAAGCCTTTGTACTAAATTATACATGTAAAGGGATTGTGAAGATTGGAAACTGTGTGTTTTCTTGATGTATTACATATGTGTATACACTTTTGTGTTTTCGAGTGTGTTTGTAGATTATTTCATTCACCCTAAAATCTAGTTATATTTATTATGTTTTTCAGAATGTAAGGGGAAAAATCATCCAGAATATTTTGGCCTTATTAAAATGTACTTCCTGCTAAAGCTATGTTGCAGTTTTCAATATAAAATGGTGTCAACAAATTCTGACATTCTACAGCTCTGCTCGGCTAACATTTCTTTTCTCGGGCAGGGAAAGATATGGAGTTGTGGGAGTTTCATTTGTTAAGGCAGTATTGGTGAAAGACAATATAAATATTCTATTTTATTTTTTGCCATAATCATATTTTTTCTGATGTATGAAATAGCCATCTTAGATTCAAAAACCACTGTGAGGTCTGTGATTAGGCCTATGTAGAGTTTTACAGATAAATGCACATTGTTTGAAAATTTGTCCTTAATGATGCCAATAATCTAGATATAAAACAAAAGCTTTTCATATGGTTTTATTTACAGTGACACCGAAAGAATTTATAAAGATGATATAAGATGACATTAAGCAACATGAGCAAATTTGATCAAATGTTGGTTTTTATAGCTTTTCCCCCAAGTGGGTCCACCCAATAACGAGGACACTAATCCAAAGCCAAAGGAAAATAGTTTTACCTAAAATATTGGCAAAGAAGCCGGAACACATAAAATTAAGCTGACCTTTTAATAAATGTCTGTTCATTGATTTAAATTCACTTTTTTTCTTTTTCTGAGCAATGCTGACGAGTGCTGTTAGAGTACGAGCATGTATAATAACTTGGACACGACCATTTTTATTTCTTTTGTGTGTCATTACTGAAAGATTGAAGCAAGCTTCCCCTAAGTGTAGTGATGCAAAAATAATAGTATCCCAGTCTCGCTGTGCAAGAGCGGAGGCAAACAAGGGCTTCATAGTAAAGTGCCTTCTAGGTAACTGACATGACGCATCTAGTCAGACGTAAATAATGACAGACGGAAACTATCATGAGGTCTGTGAAGCATCAACATACTGCTATCATTTTCTCTCTAACCTTGCCTTGCTAGCAGCTCTCAGCCTTACAGCCTGAGAGATCATTTAAAAAGCAAATCCTAATGACTCTGCCCACTGTAACAACACTCAGCCAGATTGGCATCAATTTAGAAACTCTAAACTCCGTTTAGATAGCAGCCATTGTTGACTTGTGACACCCTAAACTCCAGTTGTTCTCCACAAACCAACCCCCGCCCCCCACACTACCCCTTCCCCGTGGCTCTTTCCATGCCTTACAAAAAGATTCTCCTCTCTGGTTGGAAAATGGTTCATCTCAGTTATATGCTTGGCACTGGGTACCTCATTTCTTAGGCTGCATCTATTTTTCTGGACCATCTCATTTGGTACAAAATGCTTGAAACATCCCCTCCCTTTTTTCATGGGGCACACGTTATTTTGTGTGTATTATGTATGCACAGGGTAACCGTGGGTAAATAACATCCCAGTGTCCCTGTAGCTTAAGACTCACATGGTTATGGTTCAGATAAACACGTCTGTACATGGCTGCCATAATCAATGTGGAATGGCAGAACAATTTTGCAGATGCAGTCCCAGGAAGATAAAAAAAAAAAAAAAGCTGTCTTGTCCAGATTCAATAGAATCTATTCACCAAGAAATCTGCGATAAAGCAGTCGCACGTTTTATTTGTTAAGACAGTGATGACTTTGCAAGCCGGTGGGAACTGAGGCTGATGTACAATAGGATAATAGCATTATCACTTTGCAAATCAGCATGTGGCTTTGCTTGGGGGCTGGCAGAAGGGCACGGGGTTCTGAGAGCTCTAGCTAGCAACCTGGAAAGGCGAGATCAGACCACCTGGCTGTGAGTGCAAATGTATGAGGATAAATTGCCATGAATCTTCTTCTGCTTGGTTAAAAACACATGGCATTATTTGTTCTTTTACTGTTTTAGAAGAGGCTAGGAGATGAATGCATGGACCTGAGTGTGTGTGTGTGAGTGGGAGGGAGGGGGGACGGTGAGCGGAGGAAGCAGAACAGAACCGGATGCTCACAATAGCCCATCTTAATGGAGAGCTATTGATCTCATTTCCTAACACTTTAATCTCCAACTAAACATCTTACTTACCTCGTGTGAAAGAGATGCCAAGTTGAAATAAATAATAAACACACAATATTTTAAGGACTTTTGAATTTTGCATGGTAATAAATATTAATGCAGCTTGTGACTCCCAAAGAAAATAGAAGGCACTTAATTCTGTTGTTGATATCAGGTACCGTGCAGGTTGATTTCCCGAGGTGAAAGTGAAAAATGCACTATTTGGACTTAAATCTAGATTTAATAAATAACTAATTTAGGATCTTGTTCTATATGCAAGGATATAATCACAAGGCATTCGTTTTTAAAAGGTTTCATTTATTCTTGTGAGCTTAATTATTGCAAGGAAACTGTGAGCAATTTGTTTTTTACCAGTGTCTGATTTCTGAGAATGGTTATTAAATATTAAATGGATGCATAATTCAGGCAATTAAGAAAGTAATCACACAAAGTAATGTAATGGAAGTTAATTATTACTGCATAAGCAAATAGTTCATTAATGCTAGTAGTTGCTATGGCTGCATTCTTAATACATGCAGAACTGAAGCATGAATCCTCTGTGTATTCAAGGCGCTGGGAGGAAGTGCTGTGCCACGGAGCGAGCGCCACTAATGAAAACCAGAAGCAAATAAGGCCATATTGACCCCTGACTTGTCTAAATAAGGTGGGATCATCATTACTTAAGAGAGTTTTATCGAAACCACTACTACACTAGTAGCTTCCAATATTTTTTTTTTAGGTTTGTAACACAAACCGTGTCTTAAACTGAGGAGAAACCAAAAGGAATTTGGCTTGTTAAAACAAAAATCACCAATCGTACGTCCCCGGCTGTCGCCCTCCGTGTTGCTGTTGTTTTAAACCCGTTCCTGTTAAACGGCCAAAGTCAACGTTTTGTAACTTAAAATGGCTCCATAGATTCTTTTTCTTTTCATAAAATCATTACAGCGGACCTTGTTTTGTCCTGCCGCTCAACCCCAGTTGAAAATTCTGACATTTCTTTGCTAACACTATCTCCCTAAAGCACCATACTTTATAAAGGCGATTTTATATTAATTCAACACATATGGGATCTGGCGTTCTCCAGTCCTTGTGCTGCTGTGAGGCATTGAGGTGGCCAGGGCAGGCCAAGCTGGGTAGACAGGGAGGAGAATAAATAGGGGTGAGGATTCCACCCAAGCCCCCAGGACCCAGCCAGGCCCACTTCCAGAGGAAATCAGCTCCTTATGGGTTTACTTTTTATTTTTAAAATTTCTTTAATGTTTTTATTTATTATAGAGGCAGAAAGAAAGCATGAGCAGGGGTGGGGCAGGGAGAAGGGGAGACACAGAATCGGAAGCAGGCTCCAGGCTCTGAGCTGTCAGCACAGAGCCCAATGCAGGGCTTGAACTCACAAACCGTGAGACCATGACCTGAGCTGCAGTTGGCCGCTTAACCAGCTGAGCTCCCCAGGCGCCCCTACTTTTAACTTCCCAGAACCTCTCTGAGCTCACTGCCTTCCTGCAGTGATGCTACTGCCTGCCTCATCTCATCACAGAATTTCACACAGAAAAAGGCAATTCTGTTAGACCAGATGCTCTTCTACTATTCTGATTTAGGTATTAACTCACCAAAATAATCCTTAGATCATCTGGTCTCCTACATGCAACGCTGCTACTAAGCTCTACCCACCATTTCTCAGGCTGGGGCTGTGTTAGGTAGGCACGATAGAAGTGAGGAGACGTCTGTCCTATCAAGGGGATACTTATGTTCCTAGCACTTGGCTAGCCACTGAGGGAAATAGGAAAGATGGACAAGACAGACTCCATCTCTGTTCTAGAAAAGCAGCTTATAGTCTCATTAGAGCAGTGGTTCTTTGAACCATTTTGGGAATCATAGAGTTCTTGGACATTTACATTAAAATTGACATTCAATATCAAAGAGTTCATGGTCTTCCTACTCCTATCCATGGATCTCGGATTTAAGACCCTCTGCTTTAGAAGAGACCCGTGTCTTCAAACAGATAGTAAACATTTAGGACATAATCTGTTTGGCTTCCTGGCATATAGATTATAAATATAGAAGAGGGGTTGGTGGGGTCTGAGGTAGTTTGGGGTAGGCTTTATGGAGCAAATGAGCCTAGAGCTTGACATTGAAGAATGGCTGGTATGTTGAAGCAGAGGCAGAATACTTTGTGTAGACCAGCAAGGGCAGAGGAAGAAAGGTAAGACTTCATTTTTTCACTAACACATTCATTCATCTAAAAAGTATCAAACATCTACTGAATTAGAATATCAGGGTAAATAAAGATAAGGCGTGTTACCCTGATCTTACAGAATTTACAGTCTAGAAGAAAGAATATAACAAGCAAATAAATGACTACATTAAAAGGGAAATGTAATGGTCCTGAGCAAAATCCCAAGAACTGCAGAAGGGTGAATTCAGCTAAAGGGTATGAAAATGCTTAATGTAAGTGATACATTTCGGCAGGGCAATAGCAAGGAAACTGCAAAATTTTAAAAATGAAAAAAAAAAAACTGGGCAGATGTGAGGTACTATTAAGATCTTGCCTTTCGTTTGGCTGTCCTACCTCAAAAAGAAAGTTAATCTAGACAAAGGCTGGGAGGTGGGGAAGTTGTGTCATATGATTGGAAAAAATGTTCAGCTTGAACAAAGCACAGAGTATAAGCAGAGGAAGCTCTAAAAGATGAATGCGGTCAGGTCATGAACGCTCTTAACAGGTGGGCAAGGGAGTGTGAGCGATCACGGAGAACCACTGAGGCTCCTGGGTGGCTCAGCTCGCTAAGCGTCTGACTCCTGATTTCAGTTCAGGCCATGATCTTGTGGTTCACGGGTTTGAGCCCCGCATTGGGCTCTGTGCTGACCGTGGGAGCCTGCCTGGGATTCTCTCTCCCCTCTCTCTCTGTCCCTATCCTGCTCACTCTCTCTGTCAAAATAAATAAGTTTAATTTTTTAAAAAATATCATGGAGATTCACATATTTTTCTTCATGTGGTGTTTTAGGAAGGTACAGCCCAGGACAGTGCCCAGGCTGGAGTGGCTCTGCCACAGGGAGACCTCACAGTCTGCTGCCACAAGGCTGGCAGGCTCCCCTGAGGACCTGTGATGGGTATATGTGATAAACAAGAGAGGATGGGTAGTGAAGAAGGAGAAATGAGGGTTTCTAATTCACACCTTCTCTCTGGAGCAGAGATGAGACAGGACTCAAACCAGACTCACTTTCTGAAGGAAACACCATTTTTACTCATCAAGAAGTAGGTATGTCATCAAGACAATGGACTTCTCTCTTTTTTATAAGATTTAAGGAAACGTTTTTTATTTACTTTGAGAGAAAGAGAGGAAGGGTAGGCAGAGAGAGAGAGAGAGAGAGAGAGAGAGAGGATTCCAAGCAGGCTCCGTGTCATCAGCACAGAGCCCGATGCAGGGCTCCATCCCACCAACTATGAGATGATGACCTGAGCCAAAATTAAGAGTCAGATGCTTAACTGACTGAGCCACTCAGGTGCCCCAAGACAATGAACTTCTGTGGCCTCTCTGCCACTCTCTCTGAAGAAGCATCCTCAGTGTATTCCTTGCTGTGCAGGACATGCAGACTAGTGGCACTATTTATTCCCCCATAACACATGGAAGTATCTCTTTGCTTAGAGCACTGTTTGTCACACAAGACCTGCTGTATAAGTCTGGCTCATTTCCATAAATCTTTGGCCTTTAAACTAAACTGTATTCTGCCAAGAGCCAAGGTTTCCTTGAGTTGGACTTGAAGCTGTCAGAGCATTGGTTTCTCCTCCTCTCTCTGATTTAGGAATGAGCTGCCCTTTCAGTTCTTTTTAAGTGGAATCTCCTACTTTGCTTCCTTTGATCTCTATAAAAATAAGGAGTAAATCAGGAAAATGTTATTATTATTTCTACTTTGCAGATGAGACTCGGAGGAGATAATGCCTAGTTTAAGAAAACATAGCTAATGAAAGATGACCCCACACTTAAAACTTTTCACTTCAAATTGACAGTATTGATGTTCAAGACAACCCTGAATGAATATAATAGGAGCCTCTGTTTCCTCTACCTGTATCCATAGGATTTCTTCCAAGCTCCTCAGTCTAATTCTAACATTGATAGTCTAAACTCCAATCAGTTTCAGGCAGAATATTGGAAACTTTGAGCTTTGTCTTTGTTTTAGGGACTACTTAATCAGCATTAGATGCATTCTTTATCTTTACAGACATCTCTATCATTTCTGCAAAGTTCCTCTACTTAGGAACAAGTCTCTCATCCCCTTCCAAGTCACCAATGACTTTAAATGTCAGAATTCTTCCCAGCAATACACAGTGGGCACTTGGTTTGGTCATCTTTGTATCCAGGTTCCACTGAAAGTCTCAAGGCCAGTGGTCCATTAAGCTAACTCTGGAAGTTTCTGGAGAGTCCCAGAGGACTTCCAAATTTTAGCTGCCTCTTCTCCACTGATGAGATGAGACGTTATTGGGTTATAGAATTTTGTTCTCTTATCTGACATCGTTCCGTCTGATGCCACAAAACTCTCCTTTCACACATATCCAATTAGCTTCTGACCAGTTTCTTTCCCTTCACATTTGAAGTCTTGAAACCCTGGAAACGCAAGCAGCCACACCCAGGGCTAAAGATATATGTGCTGGACACTAAGCTGTTGTAAGGGGCCTGTCACGTTAGGGTTATGCTCAGGTTTCTTTGGGCAATTCTCGGTGTGATGGGGGGCCTGGGGAGGGGCAGTGTTGAAAGAAAAATCCCCATCTCATGTGAACTCAGGGCACAGCTCTCATTAGACAGCGTCTGAGCTGCCAGAGTGGCTCGGCTCTCACACTGGGACTCTCATGTTAAACCCTTCGCATCACCACGGTGGGAGAGAAACACGCCTTATGGGGACTAATGACTAATTCCCTACATCATGTCTAATGCGTCCCAGGGTGCCAACTTCATCACACCTGCCTCCACTGCTGGTAAGGTAATGAGAGTGCTTGTGAGTTACTGGTCACTGACAACATTTATAATATTCTTCAACCTAACATCATCACACAGGGCACTATGCACTGTTCACCAGGAAGGGGAGAGCTCTGTCACCCTGGGAGCCCCAGTTTTATGGGTAGTTGGTTGGGGAAGTGGTTCAAAACCCTTTAAAAAATGAGGTGGATGCATTTGGAATGGTTCTAGGTGTCCCATGATACCCTGTTAAATTTTGTTACTAATTACATCATCAAGAGGTAATTATAGCACACTGAGGCCAGAGATTTAAAAATCATAACCATCCAGGAAATTTCGCCCATAAAAATGGTATGCTTTGGCTTGGATAACAGGGATGGTTGAGGGAGAGTGGCAAGTGGGAGGGGTGTGTGTGGAACAAGGACCTTGGAAATCCAGTTTGCTTGAGTTCAGTTAGGATTTAAACCCATGGTTGTGCCCTTCGAGTCTGTGCTGTCTAGGGTGCAAATGCCCGTGCGTTAGGAACACGCTTCTCAATTTTAGAGATTTAAAAACTACCCAATTCACTCAGAAATGTATCCAGAGGAGTTATTTTCTTCCTTCTTAAATCAGTCTCTTTTTTTGGTAGGTTCTCAGAAAGCAGAGCTGACATTGAATTTAAAGTTGAAAAAGAAATGCAAACTTCCTGTGGGCAACATTTCAAGATAATGTACATATATTTTGATACCAAGGAGTCAACGATTAATATAGTGCAGTGAGACATAAGTGTGCCTCAACTCTCTTCAGAAGAGCTTTTTAGGGGCACCTGGGTGGCCCAGTTGGTTAAGCGTCCGACTCTTTGTTTCAGCTCAGGTCATGACTTCAGTTCTGTGAGTTCGAGCCCTGCCTGAGTCTCTATTCATAAATAAATAAACTTTAAAAAAACAAGAACTCTTCAGGCTTGGTCTTCTAGTACCCTCTCTCTCCTCCTTTGCATTTCTGCCATGAACCAGAATGAAGAGCTTACTGCTCCTTTCCTGAGAGGGGCTCCAATGGATTGGTTAGGAGTAGGGATGAGTTGGAATCCCTTGATTTGCTCTCTGGCTCCTCTAGGGCATGCAGTGTATTACTTATTGTTACACTAGCAGCTATAACAAATAAACAGCCAATTATCAGTGCTTTGACACAATGCAAGTTTATTTCTCACCCATATAGCAATCCAACATTGGTGTTCCTGGTGAGCAGTTTCCATATTTTGATTCAGAGATGAGGCTCTTGCATCTTATAGTTCTTACATCCCTTAGAACCTCAGTATCTTCTGCATCCAACCAACAGATAGGTATGGAATGTAAGAGAAGGCATAGACAGTAATGGACAGACACATCTCTTCCACTGCTTTCTGTTGGTGAGGTCCCATGGTACTTCAGGATGCAAGGAAAGCTGAGAAATGTAGTCCCTGGCTGGGCGACTTGGTTCTCTGGAAGAAGGAAGCACCAACATTGGTGAAAAGTTGGCTATGCTTGCCACACTTGGGCGTAATACTCTGTCCCTCAGTTCAGTTTCCCCATCCATAATGTAGACACAATAGCGGTATCTACTTCATAGAAGTTGATATATGGATTAAATTAGATAACATGTCATAATGTTTGCCACTTAATAAAATACAGCACTTAGTACAGAAAGCACTTAATAAAAGTTAGCTATTATTTCAACAATTGTT
The DNA here is from genome assembly GCF_006229205.1 of Suricata suricatta. NCBI lineage: Eukaryota > Metazoa > Chordata > Mammalia > Carnivora > Herpestidae > Suricata > Suricata suricatta. The sequence goes on from NC_043702.1 coordinate 55,156,351, forward strand.
ATTGTTGTTAACTTTTCCTTGAGTTAGTTTATTACCACCCAAGAGAGATATTCATAATTAATATCTCACGTTACTTTAATTAAAATAGCTAGCCAAGCAATTTGTGATAAGGCTCATGTTTATTTTCTGAAAAAAGAGAATCTATTTGATGGGGTGTAAAACTAGCCAGTGTGACAGTCAGACAGTCCCTAAAGGATGTGAAGCCTGCCTATAAAATCAAGGCCCCTGCCCTCCTCCTGCTTTATGCTCTACACACAGACGGAGGGAAAAGTTCGAATTTCTCAAAGGGAATGACAGAACAGTTCATCATTTCATTGTCTACGTGTTATTTTTCAGTATTTATTTCCATACTATTTCCATTAGAAATTACTGGAAGCTTTTGTCTTTGAATCAATATCTATGTGCACTTAGAAGACTCAGAAAGGGCATTTTCAGTCCTGGGTATGAGTCAGTTCTGTTTCAATAAAACTGTTTCATGAATAGCAACGAATTCAGTAAGGTCAAGTTTTTTTTTTTTTTTTTTGGTTGCTAAATTCCTCTTTTAAAGTGCAGAAAAATCCCATGCTTACCAACAAGAATCCTGGGAAAGTAAAAATAAATTAATGAAGATAATTTAGACACACTTTTATACATAAAGGAGCCGGACCACTATTAGATTCTCCAGAGGGCTGCTTACTTTTATACAAAACCCAGGCAGACCAAATCACAGCAGATCTGACCCAACCCACCCACGCTTGCTTAGAAAGCTAGCAGTTAGAACAGTATGGCAGAGTGTTTAAGCAAATGGGCTCTGTTAGCAGAATGCCTGAGTTGGAATCTTGACTCCACCCTTCACTGTACCTGCTCAACCTTCAGCAAGTTATTTAACCTTTTGAAACTTTGGTTTCCTCCTCTGTAAGTTGGGGTAAAGATAATGCCTGCCTTATATATTTAATCTAGATAACTGATGTGATGGACTTAGCACAGTACCTGCTGCGGTGCATCATACTAACTGCAAGGTTTTCTTCCTGAAGAGGCGTCCTTGCATTTTCTCATTTAATCCTCATAATAACCCAATGGGGATAGATACCATAATTATTCTCACATAAAGGGTGAGGAGTGGAGGAGATGGGAAGGGGGGTGATGGGCACGGAGGAGGGCACTTGTTGGGATGAGCACTGGTTGTGCTATGGAAAGCAACTTTACAATAAACTATATATATATATATATATATATATATATATATTTATAAAGGTGAGGAAACTGAGGGCAGAGGGGTTAGATAATCTCCTTGAGACCACACAGCTAGTTCAATGATAAAGTCAAAATTCAAACCCATGTTCACTGGTTCCCTAGTCCATGCTCTTAACTTCTCTATTATGCCACCTCTTCATAAAGGATCAGAAATGTTACCCATTACTTACATTTTTATTAAAGGTAGATGGTAAGAATTTAGGGGCACCTGGGTGGCGCAGTCGGTTGAGAGTCTTCAGCTCAGGTCATGATCTCACGGTTTGTGGGTTCAAGCCCCACGTCGGGCTCTGTGCTGACAGCTCAGAGCCTGAGCCTGCTTCAGATTCTGTGTCTCCCTCTCTCTCTGACCCTCCCCTGTTTACGCTGTCTCTTTCTCACTCTCTTAAAACTAATAAAAAACATAAAACATTTTAAAAAAGAATTTAATTCAGGAATGTTTGATAACCTAGCTCTTAAGTTGAGGATATTACAGAATAAAAGCCCAGAAAGACTTTGTTCACCAATTTTGAACTTGCAAATGAATGAGTGAATTAATGTATGGATGAAAACAAATTTTTCATTATCTGAAGCCAAGGACGTGTCTCAGAACCATACTCTGAAAATTAGCATTGATTGGAAGACGTGGACACTGTACTGTCATAGTGTTACACTGAGCATGAAATGACGGTTTCAATGTGCCGGCTGCATTTGAGGCAGGGAACCGCCATCAAGATGGAGGAAGGCCACACCTCCTTAAGAAGCACTCAGAGTAATGGTCCTGTGTTGGTAATGCGCATGCAAAGGTGGTTTGCCAGAATGCAGCGCTGGCCCATGTAAAACGCGTTTTTATCTGACTTTGTAAAGCCACATTGGGTGTTCCATTAGCAGTGTGTAGGAGGCCCGAGTGTCCTCTGCATTACGCTAATTGTTTAAGCATGACAGGTTATTACTTCAGTCAGAGGGGTAATGTAGATCAGGGGAGAAAAAGTAGGGCACAAACACAATTTTCTAGTTTTTGAGAAGCAATTATAAATAGATGAGGAGCCATAAAGATATGACACGTGGGATGGCTTATCAGTAGGACTGGAAAGGCGGCCGGAGCCTGTGCAGCCAAGAGCAGGAATGGCTCCAAGCTGACAAGTCTACAGCGATGATTTAAAAATAGCAGTGGTAATTCTGCAGCAAAGCAGAACAATGAAACCAAGAGTCACAGAGCTCAAAGAAGGCATTGGCCCAACACAATGCTCTTTCACTGGGTAAGCTATTTTCATAGCAACCCTGAATTTCAAAATGTCAGCCTGATAAATAGGGGAGATCTGAAAGGATAAAGTCAAGGTGTTTTGTTTGATACTTAAAGAAAAAAAGAAGTTGGGGAGAGAGAGGGATGCAAAACTTGAGAGACTGTTGAATGCTGAGAATGAACTAAGGGTTGAAGGGGAAGGGGGAGGGGGGGAAAAGAGGTGGTGGTGATGGAGGAGGGCACTTAAGGGGAAGAGCACTGGGTGTTGTATGGAAAACACTTTGACAATAAAATATTATGGAAAAAAAAAGAAAAAAGAAACCTACTCTTGTTTCTAAGAATCTTTTAGAGCTTTAAGGAAAGACAATGTTGGGCTTTGAAATGAGATCAGGTTCTGTCTTGTCTGGATGCTATTTTCATATATACAAGCATTAAGTAGGTTTAGATCATATTATGAGACTCATTGTTTTTCCTCCATAGTAGAATGAATATTGGTTACAATTCAGTAACCATAAAGAGCTATAAAAGTTTAAAATATAATACCTTATTCTAATTTCCATTTCCTTTTGAATGTGTTATCTTGGTGTAGAAAGATTAGATACGGTCTACTAGCATCCTGTGTGATATAATAATAGTAACTTGGTGGTGTGGCTAAGAGCATAGGCTTTGGGGTTACATAGTCTAGTTTGAGAACCATCTCTCTGTATTGGCTGGGAGAGCTTGGACAATATTTACTGTATCTAAGTTTTCCTTTTCTTATTTCTAAAATGCGAGTAAATAGCATCTACTATAGATGGTAATTTTGAGGTCTAAAATTATGAATATAAAGCACATAATATTAACTAAACAAATAGCTGCCAGTATGGTTACTTTTACTACTGCTGCCTACAGTCTTGGGCAAGCTAGGTGATATCTGGCAAGTCTCCTGATCTGTTTGGCTCTTGAATCTTTCCAGGGATTGGGCTAGACAGATGGCTTTGAGGTAGCTTTAACTATACATATAGTCAATTTTTAAAAATGTTTATTTATTTATTTTGAGAGAGAGAGAGAGAGTGCACATGCATGTGCGAGTGGGGCAGGGGCAGACAGAGAGAGAGAGAAAGAGAGAATCCTAAGCAGGCTCTGTACCAACAGCACAGAGCTTGATGTGGAACTTGAGCTCATGAACCATAAGATCATGAACTGAACCCAAATCAAGAGTTGGATGCTTAACCAATTGAACCATATCGGTGTCGTGAAATGTGTGTAGTTTTAATCAAAGTCTAACAAAGGCTTTCTAGGAACAGTATGTTTCTTGGGAATCAGAAATTATCATCCCAATTGTCCCTTCTGCTAGGTGAAGATCTTCTTAAAACCGAACTTCATATCTGAGATTACAAATGAAATCATATCTGATTTCAAGATCGAGGCAAATTCACACATCTGGCAAGTTTGACTTGATATACCAGCTCTGTCTTGGAGGTACATTGTTTACTAATCATTTGAAAATAAAGGAAAGATGTTTCAGTTACTGTCTTGTTCTGCTCTAAATTCCCAGTTGGGAACGTACTTAGAATTAAATAGGACTCAGATAGGAGCCGAGTGCAGTCCTAGCTCCATCTCCTTCGCATTGTTATTTGCTCTGTGATGAGTGAGCGAAAAGCCATCCATAAAGTTCCAAGTGAATTAGAAAGTGGAGCAGCTGCAAGAGTCTGGGGCTGATTTCAGACTATGTTCTGACATTGATTATGCCTGCCTTTGCTATTGAGTGTCATTCCAGTCAATGGGATTACAATAGGGAGTTTAAGGAAGCAAAGAGAGAAAACGATACACAGAAGCACGAGGAAAGTAGTAAAAGGAAATGCTCAAGAAAGGCTAAGCTAATTTGGCACTCGGGTTCAAAGGCCAGGGTGGAATCCCTTCCAAGGAGGGTAACAAGAGTGCCAGACTGTCCTCTTGCACAATCCTGTGGTTGCCACTGAAAGGAAATCCAAGATCAATTTTTTTTATTTTTCATCTTACTGTCTTCATTTATGTTGAGATACTATGAATAATATTTGGAAATTGCTTTGGATTATTTTCAAATACATTTGTAAATTTTGTTTTAAAGATCTTGAAACAGAATTTATGAAGATGTGGGAGTCAATTAAGCTCTCATTCCTGATTATAATAATGTATTTTCTGTACTGCTTAACATTTAATAACACATTTCTAAGTATTTTATTTCCCTTGGTCCTTGCAGGTATGCTATGATATTGTTCTCTCCTCTCTGTCAATTGGATGCATTAGGTTACAAGCAACAGAAGACTCAACCAAAATGTCTTTAACAATAAATAAATGCAGTTTTTTTTAGTTCAGATCTGCAGGCAGATTTCAGGGTTCATTAATTGATTTTTAATTCAGTGACTCAATATTGCCACCAAGACCTCCAGTTATTTCTGTATAACTGCCATCACGGGTGTTGCCCACATGCTCAGACAGGTAGGGAGATGGTTGCAGTGGTTCCAGGCATCACGGCAAAGCCCAGACATTTTCCGAGAAAGATGAAAGATCGTTTCTTCCCCCATGGTTCTTTCTTAGAAGCAGGAAATTTTTTTCTTTTTCTGAGAGACTCCTTGCAGACTTCCCTTCATGCCTCATTGGCCAGAGTGGCATCACATGCACTTCTTGAACCAATCATTAATAAGAAGAATAGGATTACTTTTGGACCAGTCAGGCCTATTCCTGGGGCAGGGATGGTGCCAGGGTGCCCCCAAGGTACATGGCTGCATGGAGACTGGTGGAGGACACCAGGATAAATTGGGGTTTATGTTAAAAGGGAAGAAGTGGGGAATGACATAAGGTACTCAACTCATAGTGTCTGCTACTCCCAATGTACATGTAAAAGACAGCTGAGACTCAGACTGGTAAAGGGGTTGCCTAAGAAGCAGCAGAGCCATGGTTGATAAAAGCTGTCCTTGTTTATAAAGGGTGTTAGCATATTCACAGGACAGAGAACAGTTTGGCTAGAAGACACTCTAACAATGATCAAGTCCTCTACATACCCTAGTACTTTGAAAGTATGGGTCTTGGTATCGCCAGGTCCTCGGCCACAAGAGTATACTGCTGCATCCCCTTGAATCAAACTTGTCCCCCAAATCTGTTGATCTTCCTTTTGGCAGGCAACAAAGGCATGTCCCACAAAAATTTTGTGTGGTAGAGGAGCAGGCCAGGAGAGTTCCTGCCCTTGAGTTTCTCCTGCTCCTGACTGAGAAGAGTGTGAGAGGGGCAGAAGCTTGTTTCTAGCTGAGTGTCCCCCATGAGAACTGGGGATGAGGATGGGCAGCCCTCCTTACACAAAGCAGCCTTCCCATCCACCATGTCCATCTTCAGAGGCCCCTAAGTCCTTCTCTCTTCTATTTCCTACAGTCCTCTCTGTGTTTCGTTGCACTGCCTGGCCCACATTGTGCTTCTTTTTCCTGTTATCATGAAGTCCAGGCATTAATTTCTATCTGGGTTTACCTTGATAAACCTAGAGCAGGAGCAGAGAATTGTTTTCAGATTCGACAAGTACAAGGAGCTCAAAACTAGTGGTATTGCATGTGCTAACTCAGAGTGAAGCATCTTCGAAATAGTCAGCTTTCTCCTGCAAATATTGCTTGACTGCACATAGCATAATTTTTGTATGTTAGTACCCTGGCTAGGTCTCTTCTCTTTGCTGAACGTCATCAGATATTCTTAAGACTGTTTACCTTTTAGGGGCGCCTGGGTGTCTCAGTCGATTAAGCGTCCAACTTCGGCTCAGGTCATGAGCTTATGGTTCATGAGTTCAAGCCCTGTGTTAGGCTCTGTGCTGACAGCTCAGAGCCTGGAGCTTGCTTCTGTTTCTGTGTCTCCCTCTCTCTCTGACCCTCCCCTGCTCACACTCTGTCTCTCTCTCACTTTCAAAATAAATAAAACATTCTAAAAAAAGGAAAATAAAAAGTTTAATTACCTTTTATCATAATTGTAGAACATCTTGATGCTAAAAGAGCCACTTTCCCCCACCTCATCAAAGACATTTTTATCCAAACATGCAGGGGCAGCAGCAGGTATGGTTTTTATCACTGGGGCTGCCAAACACTTTCAGGGCTGTTGGCCACACCAACCCTGGCTGGGCCACCAGTCATCTATCCCTTGTCCTTGGGTCTCTGTCCGCATGATTCAGTGTCTGGGTGGGAGTGCCTGTTTGGCTAATCCTGCATGGTGTCTTGTGTATGTTTGTGTGGAGAGATTAGAGCTTGAGAAGGATGACAGAGCGCGGCGTTCTCACTTCAGCTTTTGGAGTGGAAGCAGAGACTCTGTCTCCCACCAAGACTAATACAATGTAGAGTTTAAATGTTGGGGGTTGGCGGCGCCTGGTTGGCTTAGTCGGGTAAGCATCCGACTTCAGTTCAGGTCATGATCTCATGGTTCATAAGTTTGAGCCCCATATCAGGCTCTGTGCTGACAGCTCAGAGCCTGGAGCTTGCTTCTGATTCTGTGTCTCATTCTCTCTCTGTCCCTCCCCCACTTGTTCTCTCTTTCTCTCTGTCTCTCTCTCTCTCTGTCTCTCTCAAAAATAAATAAAACATAGAAAATAATTAAAAAGAAAAGTTGGGGATTTAAAGTATAGCCAACAAACAACTAGAGCCCATGATCCTGGGGCATGAATGAATTGTCTGAGTTTCTAAAGAGGAGCAAAGGCTCAGATCCAACCACAGTGAAACAGTCAAGCTCAAGAAAACAAACTAGCTAATGTGGCCAATCAAAGAATACAATATTTTTGAAAACCAATGTGGGAGTGCTTCTCAAAGTCTTGAGTGTGGTACATTAAGAACACTTAGTAAGACTACACTTCTAAACTCCACTTGAACATATTGAATGAGACTCCTCTGGGAGTGGGGACCAGGAATCTGGATTTTTCCAAAACCTCCCCAGGTAATTATGATGTATTTGATCTGTAGAACTCCTCTGGGAAGTACCTCTGCAATGTGAGGCCTGGGAGAAGTAACCAGCATAACAATCACAATAGCTAAATTGAAGTACAGCTTTCTGTGTTAAGCACTTGGCCCGCATTATCTCATTTCAACCACACAAGAACCCTAGCTGTTAGTACTATTTTGCCCATTTTACATATAAGTACAGATATGTTAAGTAATTGTTTATGGTCACAAAGCTGGTAAGTAGTGGGTACAGTATATGGGCCCTGCACTGACTCCAAACACATGTGTTTTTTTTCTTTTGAGAGAGAGCAAGTGGGAGAGGGGCAGAGAGAAGGGGATAGAGGGTCTGAAGCAGGCTCTGCCCTGATGGCAGCAAGCCCAATGTGAAGCTTGAACTCACTAACCTTGAGATTATGACCTGAGCCAAAGTTGGATGCTCAAATGACTGAGCCACCCAGACACCCCCAAACCCATGCTCTGAAGCCTGAGCAGAACGTTCCCAATAAGAACAAAGAATCTAAACAGTGATGTTTGCAGCATGGGTCTTACTGAGTTTTGTGGGTCCTGGAGATTGATCCCAAGGAAAAGAGAGAGAAAGGTGAGTATCACACTCAAAGAGTACAGAAGACTTGAAGCTGGAAAAATGAAATTAATCACAATGGCTAATATGTTCTCTGTTAGTGTCTTAACGTTCTAAAATTTGGTCCCATAGTCTTGAAACCAGAAGAGAGTGAGAGAGGATTGATTTTGTATGACATTAGCTAAAATTGTATTGTTTTGATTTCTTTACTTTTATGGGAGTAAAATTAGCTGGATTCTAGAACCCATCTGAGGTTCAACTAATAGCAATCCTCAGACAAGTGGATTTATCCTCCTTTTTTTTAGCTGGAAAAAGAAAGACAATAAAATGATAACCAAAGAGAATTTTGTTTCTGAAAACATCGCCTTCTGGGGCATGTTCTTCAGACCAGTGCACGTTGAATCCAATATCCTATACGTTCTTTATTTGTGTCCAAAATACCACCCAGTGAGACCTGACATTTGGAAAGATGACCCCACGGCCCTGTAAAGCCCGAGTCACATAACAAATGTGTATGCACTGTGCTGAACACGTTAAAGAATGAGGATAGCTTGAAACACAAAGGTTTAATTTCAGTTGAGCAGAGAATTCAATTAACCAGAGAATCCCATTTGTTAGCCATATAGGACTTTCCTCACCACTGCTGAATATCATGGTTTCTGTATCCATATGGAAGTAAGGGGGGGGGGGTATTCTTAGTAGGGATGGGGAAAGGTCAACCTCTGGAGTACATACACTTTTGAAAAAAAAGGAGTAGCCAAGTGTTCTGTATATAACAAAAGATATCAGTCACCTTGATGAGTTTGGATTCAACATAATAAAAAAATAGGAGAGTTTCAAAAAGAAAGAGTAGCTTTCTGCCAGTTTGAGTGGTGGGTCCCATCGGGAGGCAGAGGGATGTACAAAAGTCTTTTTGTACCCATGATCCTTTGATCCTTTATTTTTATAGGAGATAAGACGGTAATTTTTCTACTGACCCACAGAAAGATTCCTAAGAGAAAACCAGAAACCACCCAGGATTACAGTGAATTTATAAAGCTGGAAGAAAGCATATATAAAGATGATTTCTTTCCCTCATTTTATATATCACTTTCCATTAAAGAGAACACTAACAAACAAACATTATCTTTTCTTTTTTATCCCACATTCTTAAGAGAGTGAGGAAGAGATGTCATGAATATCGTTTAATGGATGGAGAGATGGGAGAATCTAGCTGGCCTGCCTGCTTGGCCCAGACCACGGAGAGCTGTCAGAGGAGGAACTTAAGGGTCCTTTGCTGCCTTCCACCTGTATCTTCTCCATTAACTACCTACCTTTCATTAATCATTTATCATTAGCAACGTGGCCTCAAGCTATTTTCTGCTTGAAGTCCCATCCTATCACCATCTCTGCTATACATAGCATCTTGGCCAGGGAAAAAAAAGAATTTGAAAGTGCCATTTCTTTAAGGAGGCTTGTAAAAAAAGTAATTTCAATGTAGAAGTGAACTCCCCACTTGAAGGGAGAGAAATAAGAAAGGCGACTGTGGAATTTTCACTGGGTTTTTTTGCGTGGCAGGGGCTGTGCTCCTGTCCTCTGTCACAAGGCAAGTGGCCTTTTGTGTGCGTCTCAAAACATCCATTGGACTTTCCCATCTATCTCAATGGGAGTTTTTGAGGCATGGGAGAGAAAGAGACTTACTGACCTTTAAAGTGGCAGATCCATTTGTAGTGTCTACTGTCGACTCTGCGGTTGCTTCAATATTTCAGTGGAGGTTTTTAATAGAAAGGAGGTTCAGGAGCCACACATTTTATTTCAACTTGACCGCTGGGAATTACCATATTTGACCATTTGGGAGGTATTGGAAATGTTCTTTAGTGTCACTTTACTACGTGGCAATCAAATAATGGAACCTGTTCTGAGGAGGGCCAGGAAATGGTAGCAGTGCAGGAACCAGATGATGTGGAACAAAGGAGCTAGTAAAAAAATTAGTTTTTCTGTGCAGTTAAAATAGATAAGTCAGCCAGTGGATTCATGGCCTTTACAGTGTACAAGGCCAGCTTTCATTTGAGAAGGGACAGATTCAAGGCGGTGTTGGGATAAAGGTGGTTCATATCCTCTTGGCTGGGATAAATGTTATTCCATTCCCATTTTGGAAAATTCGGACAACAAAAACAAAACATTTGCCCTTCAAGGCTACGTTTAGTGTTCTGGTTTGGATGAAAGAACACAGAGGGTTTCTGTGGAGGTTGACAAGTACAAGTAGGGGAGTGAGATGGGGCTGGTCACAAGGGGCCTCCATGCCCCTGGCAACCAGCTGGAGAAGGGCCCCTTGATGCCAGCCGATAAGGTAGCTATTGCTTTGAAATAATTGCAAAAGTAAAGTCAGAAGAAAAAAATGCCATGAGAACTAACTAGAACCAGGATGGTGGGTTGTTGTAATCATCCAGGGGAGACATGACCAGAGCCTAACCCGAAGAATGGAGATGAAGGGTCACAGGAGAAGGACGACAGGAAGGTATAACCGGCAGTATTTGGAAAGAGACGGAGTGCTGAATGATGGGTAACGGAAAAGGTAACATTATTCCAGGATCTTTATTTTTTGACTTAAGAGCCTATAATTGGGCAGCATTGCCCTGTGTGATGGGGAACAAAGATGAATTTGGTGTTCGTTAGCGATGATGATTCTCTTGGAGCTGGTCTCGACAACAAAATGGTACATTCTGTGAACCAAGAAGGACAGATCTATGTGTCAGCTGTGTTTGTTTCTAGACCTGCTTGTTCTTGGAGAGCGGCTTATTTAGGGAATGCCTGGAGGGGGATATAAAACCATACTTAGATACAGATAGAGTCAGTAGTGTAGCATATTTTGAAAATGTTCCCCAAATGATTTAGCAGAGCCACAAAAAATATGCAGTGAAATAGGAATAACCAAAGTATACTGATCAACCAATGTGTTATTGAATGTATTGAGCCACTGAATGATTATATTAGAAGCAAAGTAAGAAAGACCTCAATGTATAAATGTCTTCTGAAAATTATATTATTTTGAATTTAGACATAAAAAAGATTCCAGATGATTTTTACTCACCTGACAGGGAAGAGAATGTTCCTCAACTTTGTTCACCCACCATAAAGGGCACTAACTTTACATAATAAAAAATTAAGTACATGAAAGTTCCGGCATATTTCTTAGCATAAAGTTAGTGCTTTATAAATGTGAATGAATCGAATCCAAAATTAAGTGAGATTCCCACACAGTTTGAGTTTTATTGCCAAGCTATTTTATCCTTTCAGTTAAATTTATATAATATATATTCTTTATAACTACCTACGTCCCTCTTTTACCCTTCTGAAGAGGATCATCTAACTTTTGTCTCCCATTTCCTCATTTCCCCCCAGTCATTAGGCTTGGCCCGCCCAAGAAGATGTTCTTTTTGCCAACTTCAATGGCATTTTCTTTTCTCACTTTACCAAACCTCGCTGGAATATTTGACACCACTATTTTGCTCCTACATCCTACATCTGTATTCACCTTTGACTTTCTGGAAATTTCTTTCTCCTAATTATCCATAGCCCCCAACCCTGCCTCAATCTTTCTGAATTCATCTGTCTCAGTGTCCTATGAAAGTTCTACTTCCTCTCTCTGGGCCTTAATGCTGTAGTTCCTTACAGGCATGTCCTTCTACCCTCCATCCTGCTCTCCGTTCCTACTTATGCTATTTTTTTTATATATATAAAAACACTTCCGTGGCTTCAACTACTATCTGTAAGCCAGTGGCACCAGATCTGCATATGCAGCTGACATCTCCCTTGGGGCCCAGGGGGGCAGTGCCTACTCCCACTGGGATGATATGGATAGCTCAACATTGCCACCAGAACCAAACTCATTTTTACCTTCTACCCTGTAAGTTTCCTCCTTTATTCTTTGTGTCAGTGAATGACAGTATCACCCTCACAAACCATGAATCTGACTCATCTGTAACTCTTTCCCCGTGCTCAAATGACACCCATGTCAGTCCTCGGCCGGCCCATGTTGTCTTTCCTGCCCCTATTGCTATTATTTGAGTTCAAACCCTTCTCATTGCAGTTGCTTTCATTCTTCTCACCACCAGTCTTGTTATTCACTCATCGGTCCTTTCCCTCATTCACAACACATTATGAAGTGTTTGTTAACATCCAGGCATTGTGCTGGAAATGTGGTCGATTAGGGGAGCCCAGCAAATCTGGCCTCTGTGCTCTTGGCGACTACACTAAGGCCCACCCCCAAGCATGATCACGCCATTCCTTGTCCAGCATCCTGCAACAGGCTCTCAAGATTCAAGGCTGTGTCTGCCTTTCTTAGAATGGTTTGGAATGTCTTATGTGACGTCCTGTTCGTTGCCTCAGCTTGACTGCAGCTGGAAGCAGAGCCTCCCACAATGCAAGCCATTGTCTTCCAGACTCCCATGTAGCCAAGGAAGTGGCCATGTGACTCAGTCATAGCTAATGAAATGTAAGGCCACCGAAAGCCAGGTAACATAACCTGGGGAAAGGGACCACTTTTTGCCCTCTGTCTTCTTCAGTCCTCTGTCCTGCCCTCTGGCTGTGCTGCCTGGAGTCCTGCAGTGATCTAGAACCACAGGAAGCCTTAAGGGTGGGAGGGATGTGTGGTAGGATAGAAAAGCAGAAAGATAGGAGTCTGGGTCCCTCGTGAAACTGGAAATTGTGGAGCCCTGCACCAGTGTCAGTCTGCACACTACCACATCTTTTGCAGAAGTACATGTTTATCCTTTTATCTTGACTAAACCACTATTATTTTGGGATTTTCTATTATATGCAGTCAAACTTAATCTCAATAATGGGCTTTATAAAGATCTTTACAACATGAGCCTTTCCTACCTATCCAGAGTTATCTTACTCCTCATGTAAGTATGGAGACCCCCAGCTCCTGCTTATGTGTATTCTGTCTGTCTCTCTTTCAGTTTCTCTCTCTCTTTCTCTCTCACAGACTTACACACACACACACTCACTCACATTCACACCTTCATGCCATTTTCTCCACTACTCCTGCCTGGAACTCTCTTCTTCCCCCTTACCTTCGCCCCTTTCTTGCTCTAATTCTTCCTGCATTGGTTCAGACATCACTCCTACAAGGAAGAATCCTTTACTACCCCTTCCCAGCTCAGTTTAGGTACCCCTCTTAGTGCTTCCTCTGTACTCTGTGTTTAAAGTCCTTATAATCTCATGCCTGCTGTATTTCTTGTATCCTTGCCTGAGTTCTTTACCAGCCTGTGAGCTCCTTGAGGGTGGGGAGAGTAGGTAGGTTTTGAATGAATAGCTTGTGTTGTACTTTCCCCTGCCTCTCTGCCAACATCATCCCAATCTCAACGGAAGAAGTAGTTGAACTAACAGGGTTTAATCATTTGACCAAAGATGATCTTAGAACCATTTGCTTGTCTTCCCTTATTTTCCCCTCCTGTCACGTGCACATGTGTGGAGGGTGGGGTGACCTCATCTGAGATCGGAGAAACTTGCTGAAGTGTAATCCTTTCCTCCAAGAGGAGGGGAAGTGAGCACAGCAGTTTCCTAGGAACTCTTATAGGTCTTCTTACAATAGGCTACCAACCTAGGAACATGCTTCACACATTGCTAGTGTCCATTTGGAAATCTTTCCCATCCCCAAGGGCTAGACTGAGCCTTCTGAAATCCAAGGCTCACCCCACCACTTAACAGACTTTAACTGATCTGCTTGCTCACTGGAGATGTCCAGCCTCTTTAAGGGGGCACAGAACACTTTTCTATTTCTTTGGTCTCATCTCTTACCACCATTTTGCCTTTTCCTTTTCACACTAAAGTGCCTGTCCTATCCAGACAGCCCAGATTGTTTCTCTCCTCCAAACCTTTGCTCCAGCTATTTCCTCTGCCTGGATTATCCCCCCTTCCTTCTAAAACTACTAACTCTATCCATTGGTTAAGATCTAAAACATTGACCCAGGAATCTTCCTCAGAGAACTCCTCCCCAGTACACCATTGCCTGGATTCTCTGTGGCTCCTCTATGTATCGCCTTTACCCTCTGCTCAGCTCACTCATTGCCCTCCCTCAGCACTTAATAACTCATCTTTGGTGTGTTGGCCCCTCCAAAGGTAGTAACTGTATCTTGTTCATCTTTCAATCTTCAAAAGCCTGGCACGTGGCAGGTGCTCAAATTTCATTACATTAATATATAAGTGAAACATTTAGTAGAAATGTTCTCAGAACCAGGCAAATGATCTTATTACACAAATTTTCCTTGCTTTGCTGTGAGAATCCATTAGTCTGCCCCTTTGTACACTTGCACTTTCTGAATGGGATGGATCGTTAATGCGCTCAGATAAGAGTTTGAAGTTATATCTCAGGAACCAGCCCAATTGTTGGAGGAGGAGGTAGGACAGACTATAAACTCCTTCATTTAAGCAGCAGTTTCTTTTTATAATGTGAACATAACCCCCACACTAGTTCTGAGCATGGCCACAGCTCCTGATCAAGTCACATCATATCACAGGGGGAATCAGGGTGCTCACTTAAGCTCCAAAGAGCCATCCTTAACCTGGAGAATAACCTGACATTCCACAAACTCCTCCCCCTGGCAAATGAGGCAGTCCAGTGAGCAACTTAGCAGCTCCTTGGTGGAGGAGCCACTGTCCATGTGTTGCTGAGACTCTTGGCTTGCTATCCTTCCAGACTGGGTTCCCCTCCTTCTAGATGGAAAAGGTGCCAGAGATTCATGTATGTGAGGCCCAGTTGGTTCTGATAAAAGATCACTTAGGACCTGTGTCATCTTGGATAAGTTACTTGACCTCTCTGTGCCTTAGACTTCAGATAACAGGCATGCCTGTGGCATAGGCTTACTGGGGAGACTAAATCAGATAAACTATGTAAAGAGTCTTGAAGAGGCAAGATCCATAGTAAGTGTTTAATAAATGTCAGCTGCCATTATTACTATTAATAAATGTCTTCAGGTCTGTGGTGCCTATAAAGAACCAATCTTGAGAACTCAGAGAGAAAAATGTCCTGGAGGAAAACTTAAATGAAAATGTAAACCATAGTCTCTGTATTGGAATTCAGAGTTATTTCACTGAGGAAACATATGTCTCATGTCATTTAATGATCTAAACAGTAAGAACAAAAACAAAAATCAGGGTTGGTGTGAGCATTTTGAAATCTGTCTTCATGCAGTACAATGATTCTATTTTTTTCTTCTCTCTTCCTTTTATGCTGTCACTGAATTCCCTGTGCAAAAGTCACCTCATGGGTCCCTCATGTTGATTTGGCCCAATTATCTTTTGGAGCCGCTCTGACCTGCAGATTTAGAAGAAGAGGCAATAGCTTTCTCCCTCTCCCAGGGGATCTCAGTCCTCTTTTTACAGAAGAGGTTCTGACAGAAAGTGATCCTTGCTGGTTTTAAATACCAAGCTCTCTTGCCTACTTTACAAGATGTGGCTGACATCATCTTTCTGGCCCACTGACTGTGTTTTCTATTGAGGAAGCTTGAGATGAAGCAAAGGGCAGGATACAGGCAAAGCCAGGAACACCCTAGGTCCAAATGAACTTTGACAGGAGGGAATCCTGGGCCCCAAGGTGTAGATAAGTAAATCACAGGACCAGCTTTGCTTTTGCACTCATTTGGGGTTTGCCTATTTCCTTATGCCTCCTACATCTGTCTCTACTGCTTTTCCATTCCCTTCACTGGCTTCTCTTTCTCTGCTGGCCCTTCAATGCTCATGTTCTTCAGGGCTCTGTTCATGGGCCTGGGTTTGAACTCTTGCCTTCCCCTGGATAATTTCAGCCATCCCAGAGCAATAGGAACCAGATCTGCCTCGCAAGCTCCAGACAAGCACATCCACTGCCTTCCAAATGGTTCCCATTTGGTGACTCAAATGGGATATAACACAGGTCACTCAAACTCAGTATAACAAAAATCACACCAGTGGTCTTTCCTCTTCCTTCAAATTTGCTTCTCCTTCAGTGTCCCCTTGTCTTGACAAATGGCCCAGTCCCCAAGCTGTTACCCAAGGAGCAACCTGGAAGTTGACCTTGACTTTTCCCGTCCCCACCCATTTAATCAATCACGAATTCCTGTCAACTCCTCTATTTCTTTTCTACCTCTGCACAGACATCCTAGTGCCGACCACCAGCACCACTTTCCCAGGCCAGTTCCGGATCATGCCTGCTGGCCTCTGTGCATCTAGGCTTGTTCCAATCCATTCTCCAACCTGCAGCTAATTGAATAGTCTAACATGGAAAATCTACGAGATCTAACACTTTCCTGTTGCTCTAAGAGTAATGCCCTAAAACACATTCTAAGGACCACAGCTCAACCTTGATCTCACTACCAGCTGCATCTCTTAGCCTCCTCCTATTTTTGTACTCCAGCCACACTGAGCTTCATTCAGTTCCTCAAATGTCCCCATGCTTTTTCTCACCTTCACACCTCCTCTGCCTGTAGCACTCCCCCACCCTGGCTCACCTGTGCTTCTCATTCTCCTCCCAGTGAAACACCACTCTCTCCAGGAGCACTTTAATTCCTAAGCTTGGCTGCATCCCTTATTCAGGGTTCCCATTGCTCTCTACTTCCACCAACCTAAAACACAATCACCATTATTTGCTCAAGAATTGCCTTGCTTGGGGTGCCTGTGTGGCTCAGTTGCTTAAGTGTCCTACTCTTGGTTACAGCTCAGGTCATGATCTCTCAGTGTCGTGAGTCCAAGCCCTGTATCAGGCTCTGTGCTGGCAAGACTTTGTGCTGGCAGTGCAGAGCCTGCTTGGAATTCTCATTCTCCCTCTCTCTGCTCCTCCCCAACTTGCACTGTCTTTGCCTCTCTCAAAATAAATCAACTTAAAAAAAAAAAAGGATTGCCCTGCTTGATAGTGTTTGAGAGCAGGAACATATCTATCCTATTCAATTGTATTTTCATTGCCTACCTACCATGTTGGATACAGTTGTTGTTTCATAAATATTTATTAAATGTTTAAATGAATGAAAGACCAAAAAATATCTCTTCATGGTTTTATTTTGAATTTTTCTGATCATCAATGAGATTGAACTATTATGGTGTTTATTCATTTCTTTATTAGTTACCACTTTATATTTTTGGCCTATTTGTCCTTTGTTTTTGTTATTAATTGTTAAAAACTTTTTATAAGTTGAAGATATTAATTCCTTTATACCTTGTAAATTTTCTAATATATCTTGTTACTTTTAGTGTTTTTCTCTCATAAATAACATCTTTAAATGGTTATGTATTCAAATTGATCAATCCTTTGAACGAGGATTAAAAAGGCTCTTGGGGTGCCTGAGTGGCTCATCAGTTAAGCATCCAACTTTGGCTCAGGTCATGACCTTGAACTCTGTGAGTTTGAGCATGACATTGGACTCTGTGCTGACAGCACGGAGCCTGGAGCCTGTTTCAGATTCTGTGTCTCCCTCTCTCTGCCTGTCCCGCACTCATGCTCTGTCTGTCTGTCTGTCTCTCTCTCTCTCTCTCTCATGTCTTTGTTATAATGTGAACTTTTTTGTAGAGCCTTTTTTCCATATGAATATATTTAAGAATAGTATTAAAACTTCCACTTGTTAGAGATAGAGTAGATATATTTTCCCCTATTCCTCCTGCTTAGTAAAACTAAAAACTCTGGATATTACATAAAAATAAAACACAAGACTCTGGAAGGTGGAAGAAGGAAGGAAGACCATTGAGGGAATTAATCAATAACCCCAGGAACAACATGGTGGTTAGTAACTGGCTTTCTTTTGCCTTATATATCCCAGTCCTGGACTTGAAGAAGTCATTGCAACCCAGAAATGCCAAGGGACACAGACAAAACCATTCCCAACAAAAGCCTGCTCTCTTTAACTAAAGGACTAGAGGGGAGCAGGCTGGCAAGACAGAGAATGTTTGGGTGATCACTGCTGTACTCTAGTTCAACATCAATGAGAATACTGAGTACACTTCCACCCAGGCCAGCAAAGATTTTTGAGAGGATAACTTGCATCCACCTGACACTGTAACAAGGTACTCCTCTTTCTTGATGAGGTAGTATCAGAAAAAGCCAGGTAGATAGTCAAATCTTTTTAAGATCCCCTCCCCTCCAGTGTCCGTGAAGGCCATGTGGTGGGGACAGAACTCCACTTCCTAGGCAGTAATGAGACACTCCTCCCCTCCCCATTGAGGTATTGTCAGAGGAAGCCTAGTGGAGTGTCAGGACTTTCACCATCATTCAGGGGTAATGAGGCCATCCCCACTATAGTGTTGATGGAGGCCACATAGGGAGCCTATCCCCACCCAACAGTATAAAAGAGCTCCCGACTCCACCCACCCCACTGGTGTCAATGGAGGCTAAGTAGGGAATCTAGAATTCTACCTCTACCAGCAGTAATGAAGTAGACCCCTGCCACAGTGGTGTCAGAAAATGCCAGCTGAAACAGAAAGTTTAAATAATATCCAGTCTCCTAACTTAATTTAGAAATGTTCAGGTTTAGATTGAGAATCACTCCTCATACCAAGAACCAGAAAATTCTTAAAGTGAATAAAAAAGACAATCAATAGATGTCATATTCATTTTCTAGGAGTGCTGTAACAAGTTACCACAAATTTGGCCTAAAACAACAGGAATGTTTTCTTTCACAGTTCTGGGGACCAGAAATCTGAAATCAAAGTATTAGCAGGGCTGAGCTTCCTTCAAGGCTCTAGAGGAGATTCTATTCCTTGCCTCTTCTAGCTTCTGGTGACTCCAGGTATTTGTTGGCTTAAAGCTTAAATATCCCAGTCTTGGACTTGAAGAAGCCACTCTGAGCTCTCAATACAGAGCCTGACATGGGGCTTGAACTCATGAACCAAGAGATCATTACTGAGCTGAAGTTGGATACTTAACCAACTAAGCCACGCAGTTGCCCCAAAGCTACACCATTTTAATCTCCGCCCCCATAGACATATTGCCTCCTTCCCTGTATCTCTTCTATAAGGATACCTATCATTAGATTTAAGAACTTCTCAGACAATCCAGGATAATTTCTATAACTTAAGATCCTTGATTCCATTTGCAAAGACCTTTTCCCAAATAAGGCAGCGTTCACAGGTTCCAGGGATTTGTATTTGGATATATCTTTTGGAGGAGCTAATACTCAACACACTATGAGTGCCCACACTGAGATAACAGAGATAATTATCAGACAAAGATTTTAAAGTAGCTATGGCAAAAACAAACAAATAAAAAAACTTCTTTGAGCAAGTATGAATGTGTTGGAAACAAATGAAGAGATAGTCTCATCAAGAAATAGAAGATATCAATAAAAATTAAGTGGAAAATTTAGAACATACAATGTGGAAATTAGAAGCTTGGTGATGGCCTCAACAGCAGAAAGGAGGGGACAAAGGAAAGAACCAGTTAACTGGGAAATAGGATAGAAATGACATAATCTGAACAACAGATACAAAGTATATTGAAAAAATAAATAAATAGAATCTCAGGGAGTTGTTGGACTATAGCAAAATATCTAACATTATGTCACTGGAGTTCCAGAGAGAGAGGAGAAATATGAGCTGCAAAATGAACTCAAAGAAGTAAGGATCAGCAACTCAAGTTTGACAGATCCTAGAAGCTAAGAGAATCCCAAGCATAATAAAGCTGAAGAAATCCATATCAAGATATATCATAATTGTTTGAAAACTAAAGTCAAAGAAGAACTCTTAAAGCAGCCAGAGAAAAAGTGTATCTTGCCTACAGGGGAAACACAATTCAAGTAATATTGTCTTTTGCATCATAAACCATGGAGAAAGAACTGAACCAATATAAGTTTTGAGTGCTGAAAGAAAACTATCAATCCAGAATCCTATACTCAGCACAAATGTCCTTCAGGAATGGAGCGGGAAACAAGATATTCTCAGATGAAGGAAAAGTAAAAGAATTTGTATTCAGCAGACCTACCTTAGAAGAATGGCTAAAGGAAGTTCTGTAAGCAGAGAGGAAGCAATGAAAAAAGGAGCTTTGGAACACTGGAAAAGAAGAAAACACAGTAAGCAAAAATGTGGGTAAATACATTCTTACTTCTCCTTTCCTCCTCTGTCTCCTTCTTCTGAGTTTCCTAATTATATTTGATGGTAGAAACAAAAAATTATACCAATTTCTAATGTTCCAAATGTTTCAAATACTTCAGACAATTATATTATAAACTGAAGAAGTTAAGAGAACGTAAAGAGAAGTACGATTTGTATACTTCACTCAAACTGGTGAAATCACACCAGTAGGTTGTGATAAGTCATGAGTCATGTATATTTAATGTAATATCTAAAATAACCACTGAAAAATCTATACTAAAATCTATACTCAAAAACATTGTAGATAAATCAAAATGGAATTTAAAACTATGTCCATGTAACCCACAGAAAATTAAACAAAGGAAAATCAAGTAACTAACAAAAATGTGAAAGCAAAAATAAACAGAAAACAAAAAAAATGGCAGACTTAAGCCTTATCAGTTGAATATATCAGGTGAAAGAATGGCACAATAGATTAAAAAAACATGACCCAACTATATGTGATCTATAAAAATTATAATTCAAATATGATATGAATAGGTTGAAAGTGAAAGGGTAGAAATATCCACCCTTCAAAGTGTATATGAAAAGGCGAAGTAACTAACTTAGCTAAATCAATTTGGAAAAAGAATAATGTTGGGGTGCCTGGGTGGCTGAGTTAGTTAAGCGTCTGACTGTTGATTTTGGCTCAGGTCATGATCTCACAGTTTATAAGTTGTGGCCCCACATCGGGCTCTGTGCTGACATTGTACAGAGCCTGTTTGGGATGCTCTCTCTCCCTTTCTCTCTCTGTCCCTCCCCCTCCTGTGCATGCACTCTCTTTCTCTCCCTCTCTCAAATAAACATTGAAAAAATTAAAAAATAAGAATATCAAGAACTACGGTATACTTACAGAAATGAACACTGTATGGTATTTGAAAAGGAATAGAAAATGGAACAGAAGGGAAAGCCCAGGGCACCTGAGTAGCTCAGTCAGTTAAGTGTCCAACTTCAGCTCAGGTTGTGATCTCCCAGCTCATGAGTTTGAGCCCCGTGTTGGGCTCTGTGCTGACAACTCAGAGCCTGGAGCCTGCTTCAGATTCTGTATCTCCCTCTCTCTCTGCCCTAACTCTGCTTATGCTCTCTCTCTATCTCTCAAAATAAATAAACATTAAAAACAAACAAAAAAAGCAGAATGGAAAGCTCAGAAATAGACACACATAAGTATGCTCAATTGATTTTTGACAAAGGTGTAAAAGCACTCAATAGAGGAAGCACAGCCTTTCCAACAAATGCCACTGGACATCCATGGGTCACAAAATGAATCTTGACTTAAGGCTTACCATATATAAATATTAACTCAAGATTGCATAGACTTAAATATAAAAGCTAAAACTTTAAAACTTGTTGAAAAAAAAAAAAGGTCTTTGAGACCCAGAGTTGACTTAACACCAAAAGCATAGTCCATAAATGAAAAAATTGATAAATTGGACTTCATCAGTATTAAAAACTTTTTTTCTCTGAGAAAGATCTTGTAGAAAGAAAATTATCACCACACACCTATCAGAATGGCTAAAATAAGAAACGGGACAACACCAAATGCTGGTGAGGGTGAGAAGAAACATGATCATTCATACATTGCTGATGGGACCATAAAATGGGGACAGCCACTATGAAAAATAGCTTGGCAGTTTCTTAAATTACTAACATGAAACTATCATATGGCCCATGGTAATTACTCCTGAACATTTATCCCAGAGAGATGAAAGTTTATGTCCCTACAAGAACTTGTATATGAATGTTATAGCAACTTTATCTGCAATAACCAAAAATTAGATGTAACCCAGATGTCTTTCCATGAGTGAATGGTTAAACTGTGGGACATTTGTACCATGGAATACTAGTCAGCAACAAAAAGGAGGAAGTATTAATACAGAATAATCTGGGAAATTACGTAAGTAGAAGGAGCCAATCCCCAAAGGTTACACACAATATCATTCAACGTATAAAACATTCTTGAAATGACAAAATTATAGAAATGAACAGACTGCTGTCTAGGATCAATGAAGGAGGGTATGTAGGTGGGAGGGAGGTAGATTTAAAGGCGACATTCAGTATCATTGTGGTGATAGAAATATTCTGTATCTTGACTGCCGATGTCAATATCTTGATTGTGAAATTGTATTAAAGTTTTGCAAAATGTTGCCCATGTAAAAACATGGGGTCTCTCTGTATTATTTCTTACAACTCCATGAGAATTTATGTCAAAATAAAATACACAATTAAAAAGCAACTAAAATGAGATTTTAAAATACTTTTATTTCATACTTTCAAGGTGATAATACATAGAGAAATTAATTTGGGTTACATTGACCTTAGCAGAGCTAAAACAACTTAAGTTGTGATGGTATAAGATTCCTTTGACCCATTTAACTTACCACTATTCTATGTGATATATTTCTGGATATGTTGGTGTTTTGGTTTTGCTTTTTATATTCTACTTTATTTTGTTTGTTTTGAGAAACCATGTCTTTAAAAATATAGAGAAAGTTTTTTTCAGTATAATGCAATGCTTGAAAAAGAATTGTGCTTCTTTAATAATTCAGTTGATAATGGTCTTCCATCCCCCCTAAATTAAATCTGGGTTAAAGAATTAGGAAAAAATGCTCATGGTTTCAAAAGAAGACAACAACAGAACAAGTCAGATCCACAAGGAACCTTACCTTTTCAACAGAATACTTTGTTCTTGAACATTGGAAAGAAAACACGAAAACTTCACTATAATATCGTTACTCTGTCATGAATGGGGTCACATGATGGGTAAGCCACATACCTGTATAAATCTCATATCATGAGGTGCTTTATTCATTGAGACCCCAACTTCATTTGTGACATTGCTGATACACTTTCAGCACAACAAGAACAGGACTGAGCCCAGATTTACTGTACCTGAGCCCCCTCTTGGTTAGACCAACATGGTGGACTGGAAGACTATGGGCTTTGGGTCAGAGTCTGGTCTCAGCTCTATCTCATTTATAAGCCGTGTGGCATTGGGAATTTTGGCAGTTGAACTTCCTGAGCTTAGAAGTTTTAATTTATAACAAAAGGAAAATTATATCTTCTAACCAGGATTATGAGAAATAGTGATAAAATATATAAGTAGACCTCACGTGATGAGCTCAGTAAGTGACCACTCTTACTATTATTGTAATCTAGGCTTGGTGCACACTGTGCTGTAGTACTGTTTATTTTTGATTTATCCCTCCAATTGGACTGTGAGTGCCTGGAGGGCAGAAGTGCCTCCACTTCATCCTCTGGGATAATGTCTTGCACTCAATGGGGGCTAAGTAAATATATTAGTTGACAATGAAGATCATGCATTAAGTGGAATAATGATGCTGAAGTTCCCTTGACATAGCTGGGTACAAGTTCTAGTGCATTGGAATTATTTAGGGAGCTTGGGAAACAGATTTTCTCCACCTCCTACCTGAGACTGTGTGATTAAGCTGGTCTAAGAATCTGCATTTTAAAACAAGCTTCCTGGGTCATTATAATTCAGGCCGTCTATGTACTTGCACATGAAACCATGCTTCAGTAGAACACCTATGCTGTGCTGAGTGTTATGTTGTAAAGAGATGCCCATATAATACATAAAGTAGGAACTGATGATCGTTTAAGTGAAAATTTTGTCTACAGGGTCATTCAAAATATCTACTTTATCACTGAGATGCCAGGCAGATATTATAAAACTAATCAAAACTTACTTTTCAGAAGTTAATTAACATGTTTTATGTCCTAGTTATCTTAGCCAAAACTATATGTGTACATGCTGTCTTTTTGGCTCCAGCTTGCCTAGTGAAGAGAAAATAGAAATGGAATAAACGCCCACTGGGCATTAGACTCAAATACATTTATCCTGCAGCAAAGTATGAATTTATGAAGATACCTGAAATGCATTATGCATATAGTTCATCCTACTTGGCCCCCAAACTGGTCTCTTAGTGGGGCATTTCCTTTTTCTAGCTGCTGCTGTTTAGGAAAAAGGCTTGGAGCCAGTAACAAAATGATTGTATTTTTTAGGAGTGCTACCCTAAAGTACTTCTTTTTTAATATTAGAGAAAATTGATACAAAATTAAGCAAATAACTGGTGGCAAGAATTATGTCCTCCTTCCACCATAGGGACATTGGAACATTTAGGGACAATAAAATAAAAGTGATTCTGTTCTTCCTGACAACAAGTAATATAGAAAAGAACTGTTATTTCCTTTGGTTTTCATCCAAAAACTTCAAAATATTGATGATGAATAGTATCTATTTTCAGATGGGTAATATGGAAAAAAGAGGGGAATAGTTTTTCATTAGGCTATAATACTGAAAGTAATGATTTTGACATCTCCATCCTTATGTTATTTATAAAACTACTTTCATTAATACATAAATTATCTAAAATGAAATATGAAATCAGTTTACCAAGAAAGCACGGTTCTTTAGAAGATATTAGGATCTCTTATATATATTCTGGAACTCAGTGATAATCCAACAGCCCTTAACCCTAATATGGGTTCTACAGTGAAATGAGTATAAGTGCCCCCCACCCTCCACCCCCTGTCCCCCCGCCCTGCCTTGCACGCCATCTCAAAATATACCCATCCTGAGCATAAGATAAGAATTGGATTGGGGAAAAAATACTATATTCTTAGATCTTGATTCTACTCCAACTCTGCAATAATTACAGTAATTACAAAGATAAAGGGTAAAAGTCACAAAGTGCTACCTGGGACATTCCAGAGCAGGAGAAAGCTTGGCGCCATTTTTATAGTTATGCCTGTTAAGATTTAATAGACGGAAAGTTTCATTAGTGAGCTGTGCTGCAATTAACTTCAAGGAGGTTCCAGACTACTGTATGTTGCTGTTACTGACAGAAAACTGTTTAGATTTCCCTCTTGAAAGAGTGTATTGGATTTTCAACACTTCAATTATAAAACCTAGTAAGAGGTATAATTTTTAAAAATGTAATGTAGAGCTAGTTTTTTCTTATCATAGAACACATAGTGATAGACTTCTATTCCTAGTAATAAATGTTTTGTTGGCTATCTGGGAGTGAATTTGGGGGGGATTATTATTATTATTATTATTATTGACAGGGTGAAAGTACAAATTACTTTGTAACTCTTCTCCATCTCTCCTCCTAACTCATAAAATCATGTCCATGTGGAATTGTAGCAAAGTTGGAAACTATTATTTCTTAACATCAAAGATTTTTCTAAATCATGTACTCTACCTTTGATATAAAATGCTTGCTCTCAACTCTGACAAGTTGGCAAATGCTTGAGAATAAAGACTAGGGAATCCAGTGATTTGCTATTCCCCAGTGGCTGGTAAGATTCGGGTCTACTTTTGGAGCTTTGAGTCTAGATTTTAGCGTAAAGGGTCTATAAGAAGGACTTTGCAGACTCCTCACTGGAGGTTAAGCCAGCGCTCCCCGTTATATATGCAAACCATTGAAGTTCATCCAAGGTTATTCCTCACAGAAATTACTGCCATACTCGAGGTTTTGTGTCCTTCAGTAAACTTTCTCTAGCATGTTATTTAGTTTTCCTATCCTACTATGATATAGCTACACTGTTATGGTCCTCACTGTTATATTTTATTGTATTAAACGGCAGACTGCTATGGGTCTTTTAATGACTTGAAGAATGAGACCTGCATTTTATGACTTTTAAAACCTGTCTTGATACTCTTTCTTCCAGTTACAATCCACCTACTCCCTTTCATTCTACATATGTTTCCATTAATCGGCTGCAGACTTTTTAGGTGTGGTAAACATGTATCCATGATAAGCACTTTCAGACCCATGTTAGCTTTTCAGACCACGAGGTTTGGTGTCTAGGAACAGTAATTTCATTTGACAAGCAGTTACAGAACCCCCAAAGACTAGAGTTTTAATCTATATGGAATTATCCCATGAGCCAGCATGTTTGCTGCTGTCCAAGCAGCACAAATGAATCAGTGTTCCTCTACTTAAACTTGAAGTCTGGTAAAGGATGACATATTATTTCCCCTTCAATCATGTGGCAACGCACTATTGCCAAATTGTGAGTGGTTGGGTGGCTATGATCCATCTACTGAACTAAACTCCTGAACTTGGTGTAGCCCCAATGTACCACCTCCTCCTCAATAGAGAATCCTCCATAAAGTTCTAGGCCCTCCTTATTTTCCTGTCTTTGAATTTATCAGGCGTGGCCACACCACATCCCAAACAAAGCACAAGTATGTGAAGGATGGAAACATTGTCCTGGCAGGAAGTCATATGTTCCGAGGTTCTACAGTCCCACAGAAGGTTACATGACTGGATACAGATCATAGCGCAGGGGCCGCATCAGGACAGGTCCCTACAACCTTTCCCACACGCCACAGTTTTCTGCGCTTTGATGCCTTTTGATGTTTTAGAAAGGTAGATTCTGTTTCTCAGAAAACATCTTTTGGCTTGATTTACTGAGAAAATCATTAATACTTGAGTTAAGGTTGGGCCAGAGTTGAAGAGATCAGTATGTTTATTTGGATCTTCTATATTTACGGTTGGTTTTCGTTTCTGCTCTTAAACACCAGCAGCAAATTCTTGGGGTTTGTGAAGCATTGTGTCACATTTTTTTTTCTGTCACCTCGTGACATGGTGCTTGGATCATGCAGCTGGAAATGAGACTAGGAATTAAAGTCTCTTTGTCACAACTGAGTGAATTCTGACCTTAAGTGTCGTACCTCTGCATGATGTTTTGTATTTTTGAACTTTTCTGTTAATCAACTTGTTTGTTTACCAGTTCTGTCACAGGAAGGTAGTTAGAATTAATTAATCTTTAAAATTCAGGTAAGCAGTAAAACATTATCAGAAGTGGTCTGTGTATGTCAAGCGGATCACTACATTTTGCATATGTAGCTATCTTTATTAGTCTGCATTCTCATTTGAAGAAACATTTAAATTTTTATAAGCAAGGACAGGATAATATACAATACTATGAAAACTCATATTCAAGGATGTTTTCATACATGTCTTAGTATTAATTAGGGAGCAGCTCTTGTTGGACATGTTTACTTTTAATTCTTAATAGGTTTCCAAGTAGGGAAATGCAGTAAGAACCCAGAAAAGCTAACAATTATCTAGTTGAAAGAGCTTGGATTTCACTGTAAAATTAAAATTGTGGGGGAATTGTGTTTTTGTTCTCCTCATATTAACCTTTTCTTATCCATATTAGCTAAAGGTTAACTTGTTCTTGCCACTTTTATGAAGTGAGAAGCAGGAACTTTGTCTTTTTATGAAAGGAAGCACATGAGTTGCCAAGCATTCATTAGAGATTGAAATTAGAAGCGACTGTGAGATTAAGTTAGAATGTAGCTCATTGTACAAGCCCAATTTGGACTTTTGTAAGTGCTGATATTAAGAAGAGTGAACATAATTGCATATATGAAATTAACCTTTATTTTACTCTCTCTGATGCTGGAGCACGTTGGGAGAAAGGTGCCGTGATTCCCTGGGAGGCAAATGCATCCCCGTAGATGGGTGTCTCTGCCCCTGGGGCACCAGAGCTGGGAAAGGGGGTTCGTTTTAAGTGTAGCCCGGGACTGAGGAAGATAATTCCTATCGTTTTCTTTTTCTCATCTTTTCCCCCCCTTTTTTTTTAATTTTCCTGGCTTCATCACTCTATTACCAAATAGCTAACTCAATTTATTTCTCTGACTCGTATAATTGAGCAGTACAGCCAAAGAAAGTATCATTAATATCTTCACAAAATGGCAGAGTGGAAAGGATTGTCGGGATTCCAGACCTCGTTTCACAAGTACTCAGGGAATAAGAGAGCCTGAAGGGGAGGAAAGAGGGGAGGGGGCGGCTGACTGGCCGGAGTTTGATGGGAGAATCATCTCTGGTGATCGCAAGGCTTTTGATAAGGGCACCTTCTCCTGGGAATCGGAGGAAACCAAAATGGGAAATAGCTCCTGTTCATTAGTTTTTCAAAAAAGTGGTCAAAAAATGTCTAACCTCCCTGCAGAGAAAACGAGCACCCTAATCTTTTAAGACACTAGTCTCCAGTCAGTGGGGTGAACCTCTTGCTAGAATTCATCCCATAATTTCTAAATGAGTGAACAGAAATAAGAAAGGTATTATACTATTTTATGCTGAATTAACCTCACTATATACTGCTAAAGATCTATCTCTGGAGACATATCATAAAAACTAAACACTTTTACCACCATGGCAGTATTAAAAAGTATTTCATATTTTACTATTAGGGTGTAAAATTACTAATCAAGGGTGGGAAATGACCAGAAGAAAACAGGAGGAAAAGAGACTCATTGAAACATGCTGAAATATTACCAAGCTTTCACTGAATGCTTTCACTTGTGTTTTTCTTCTCATCTTTTAAGGCCAGAACCTTTTAAATAAAAGACGATTTGTTAAGAATAATAGAGAACCATAGTAAATAACTTGCTAATTAACAAATTCTGTGTCGTCCAATGGGATCATCAAAGTAGAAGAGCTTCTCTAAAAGCATCACTGATTTTAATGAAAGCCAAACTTCCTTTAGGCTGTGGACCCCTTCTACAGTAGAGAATTGTGTTCCCACATGCCAGCACAAAAATGACTGCCCCAGAAATAAGGAAACGACTTTGTTGGTTTTGGGCAGTGGTTGTTGAATTGATGCCTGATTTTTAGTAAATCCAAAAAACTTTCTTTTGAGTAAAGAAACAGATATGGCCTTATATTTTTAAAAACCTGAGTTTCTAGAGTGCGTTCCACAGGTTGTTGCAATCCTCCAGTGTTTCTGTAGAGTGTACATTGAAAACCATGCTTGTCAGAGAAGGAGCTAGAAGTCAGGACACTTGCACTGCATTTTGAGTTATCCTTGTGCTGTGTCATAGGTAGGTTTCTGAGACCCTCCAGTTTTTTATTTTCTCCTCTTCTGCAATGTTTCCTTTCTTAAACATGGCAACGAGCATTGGGAGATTTAAGTGATAAAGCTGAGACCCATTCTTTCGTATGAAAGGCAGTACGGGCTCTGGGGTCATACTGCACATATCCAAATCTTAATTCTACAAGGTACAATGCCTTAGTTTTCTCATCTGCAAAGTTGGAATCATAATGTCATGGAGGGATTAATACATATAATCATATATATATATATGATTTAGATGTGTACCTGGTACACAACAGCTACTAAGGAATTACAATTATTATTGTGTTATTATTGCTGTTTTTCAAGTGTCAGTGCAAAGGCTGCCTCCTTTCTGAGCTTTCCTGGTTCTCTGAGACAGAGGGTTGTACTTTGTTTATAATCCTGGTAGAGTAACCTGTTTTTTATTAACAGTTTGTTTTCATGTTTATTTACTCACTAGAGTATAAATCCCATGATGTAGGGATGAAAGGATAGTTTTTATTAGTGTAACATGAGCACAGTTCCTGGCATTAAGTAGGCATCCAGTATTTATGAATAAAGGAAAATATGGAAAATATGGATGAATGAATAAATGTATGTTTCACTTTTTGTCTCCCAATATTTATTGGGAGGAGAACATATGTATGTCTAGCTAATGATCACATTTCCCAGCCTTCTTTCGGCCAGGTAAGGCTGAAAGTTGGTATGGCCAACTTCCATGGAATCATGATGTTCCATTTATGGTTTATGCCCTCAAAGGAAAGATGCACACTCACCATTTTCCCTTTTCTTCCTGCTGCTGGTTGGCAGGAGGGCATGATGGAACTCTGGTGCAGCCATCTTAGACCATGAGATGGGTGGCACTTGTTGAAGATGGTGGGACAATCAGATCTAACAATTCTTGGGTTCCTAATGATATGGAGCTACTGTACCAGGCCTAGGCATCTCATATTCACATTGCTTTCCTGTTTGGAGCACTGTTCATTTGCTTTTTGTGGTCTGTGAGTCTTTGTTTCATTAGCTGAATCAGTTTCTTAGTACATTACCCACCAAGCAACGTTTACTTAATCCTTGCCCTTTGATAGTGAATTGTCTAATGAAGATAATATTGATGAAAACAGATGTGAATGAGATAATCACAGATGATTAGAATTGAACAAATGTGTGAATTAAATATAGCATCAAAGGCTTTGGTTCAGGGGCACCTGGGTGGCTCAGTTGGCTAAGCATCTGGCTTTGGCTCAGGTCACGATCTCATGGTTCATGGGTTTGAGCCCTGCATTGGGCTCTGTGCTGACAGCTAGCTCAGAGCCTGGAGCCTGCTTCAAATTCTGTCTGTCTCTCTCTCTCTGACCCTCCCCTGCTTGCACTGTCTCTCTGTTTCTCAAAAATAAATAGAAAACATTTAAAAAAGGCTTTGGTTCACCTAGTTTTAAACCATTGAAACCTTATTGTCACTCTATCCCTAATTGCCTAATGGTTGCTCCAGCTGGTGATGAAGGAAAGGGATGAAAGTTAGGACAAAACCCTGGGTCAAGGACTGAGGGCAGGGATCAGTACTTATTCAGGAAGCATCACCATTCAGACCTCATTTGGATGGGCAGAAAGGACCGAGTTTTGCCTAGGCAACCCGCCACACTTAGCAGAACAACCTCTCTCCCTACCTTGTGCCCCTGTTGCCAAACACTGTATTGCCCTGGATAATGGGGTCAACATGAGAAAGGGTAGCAGTCTCTTTTTATCTCCTCCTTTATTTGTAATGAGCTCCTTTTTGACCTTCTAAGCAAGAGCTGCTAAACAGAGAGCTGCTTGGGTCTCTGGATCAGGGGATTAAACTTGATGTGTGGTTATAAGGTACCCAGTTTTCTAGTGGCAACAAAGATTGCCCCTAGGTCATTCAACAGATTTTCATTGTAAAGAAAAATCATTCTGGGGGAGAATTGAAAGATGTCCTTAACAGCTTGATGGGAAAGTATAAAAAACAGTGATGAAACACAAACATATAGATAAACGTAAATACAGTTTTGAAACTTTTTACCAACATATAACATGTAGGAAAATGTCTAGACTCTAAGTGCGTAGCTTTAAGTATACTTATGTACATAATTTTTTTATTTTCATGAGCCAAACACACCCATGTTTACCAGCACACAAATCAAGACTGTGCAACATATATTTTTAATATCTGGAGCTATGAAGTAAAATGCTGAAATATATAAAACAATATTTCTCTTAAACAACAAATGTTTTTCCAGGGTTTCTGTAATTTTACATTTGTAAGTTGGAAATAGGAGGTCCTCATGTTTCTAGCTGCCTAAATTTTTCAGCTCAAATTTTAAACAGAAAGAGATCTGAGGAATAACACAGCAGTCTACACAGATGATAAGAATTCAGAGCCATTTCTCTCAGCTTCCTGGGAACTGTCTTCTCATCAGGTCCAACCATTCTGTTTGTCTCTAGTGTTTCTTTCATACTTTAGGCACGTTACTTAACCCCTTGAGGCCTCCGTTTCTGCAGCTGTGGATTGGGAACAATAGCTATACACAGGATCGTGCTAATGTATAGAACTGGGTTTACCTGACATTTGCACATAGGAAGTCATCAATATGTGGTATTTTGTTATTATTATTATCATTGACACTACCAACTGATACCACAGCTTCTGGGCATCAGAAGCTTCCAGAAATCGCCACATAACTGTATTAAACCATGTAACATCCTTTCTTGGGAGAATGGCCTAGGCCTGCAGTGTGATGGCCAAATGTATGTCCTTGCCTGATGAAATGTGGCTCCTCTGGTAAGAGGAGGTGAGAGAGGTACAACTTACAAGTGGGCTTCTGGTTCTGACTGTTTTTAACGTGATGAGCTATGTTGAAATTGGTGTAACCCTGAGGAGAATATTTCCAAGTGGTCTTAAAGGCATGTCATGTAGCATTTATTAGAGACACTGCAACAGGGACGCTTCCCACTTGCTTTGATTTAGTGACATTACTTGTGGTTAAAAGCCTTAGGTAAGGCCACACACAGTGGCTGGCGATTTGGATAATGAGAAGAAATGGCAGAGGCCTGTCTCTTTACAAGGAAGTTAGCAGTGACATGCAATTAAAGCAAGCCATGGGGGAAGCTGTGTCGCTCTAAGGGTTACAGTGGATTGGGTGAAATCAAATAATATTTACGGACTTCCCTTTCCCTCAAAGGATTTCTGCCTGCTTATTTTCAATAAATTATTCCAGGGATAACTATAATGTTTTACATAAGTGGAACAAAAAAACAATTTAACTCATTCCGTTGTCATTTTTCACCTGTTTTTCTAGACTACGCCGGCCAGTTGGTAAAGTGGTGTCGATGAGGCACCTAAAACCTAAATTATCATGCATTTATTGGGATGTTCCTGCTTTAAAAGGTGCTTTCACATCCATTGCCTATCATGATCCCCACAATCGTATAAGGCAAGGAAAGGAGTAATCATGATGTCTCTTCCAAACATAAAGAACCAGACGCCGAGCTCCAATAAGACATTTGCTGCAGTTCATCTATGTTAGAAGAGAGATTAAAACTTGAATCATATGACTCATGATGCAGTACCTTTCTTAACACACAGGACTGTCTTCTCAAGCACAAATGTGTACTGTTGCTTTCTGAGCTTTTTTCCAGAGTATGGTTTGCCTTCTCTTCCTGAGATACTGCACTGGGGCCATGAGTGCCTTGGAGAATAAGCTGGAAGCTCTAAACTTGTCCTCAGAAAAAAGCACACATGCCCACACAAGTAAAAATTGGCATCACCCCAGGTCATCTCTTTCTAAAGTCTGTCTGAGCAATAGTATAGAGTATGTGGAGAATGCTAGTCTGGGCTTGTGGGGGCACCTGGCATTCTCAGGGCGGAAGAGTTAAGTGGAGGACTTGGTACCATAAAGGTTTATTGAGCCCATATTGGGCAATAGGACCAATACCATCTTGGTTCAAACCTCACAACAACCTTCAAAGGCAAGTATTACTGTTATAGATCAGAATACTAGGAACACTACTGGCATTTGATGCCTGATGGGTACTTAACCACCGCCATGCTGCAGAGCCTCCCAAAGCAGGAAATTCCTGTTGGTGTAGAGCTATTTCCCTAGAAGTCAGCCCATGCCTGTGTGTGGTGGGGTGGCTGGGAAGAGGAAAAGGGGGTTTCTAGAAGCCTTTCAGCAACAAGGGCTCCTTGGGAAAAGCCTTTTCCTAGGGTGATGGGTTGGGACTGTTAACAGCAGTAGAAACGTGAGGTGTGAAAAAGTGTTGAGGTGCAGGGATAGAACAGGGCAGCCTCCACTGGGTGGTCTGCTTCTCTTGCGGTGTCCAGCTGCTGTGTTCATTTTAGACATTCCATGCTACGTTCTCTTGCGAACTTGGCAAATGATTCACTAAGTGACTAAAATGGGGTGAGCAAACTCATGGACAGAGCTGGGGCTGGGAGAAAGGAAAAGGCAAGTCCTACATTTGGGGTCTCCTGAGCCATAAATAACGGCCGAGTTGCCATTCCCAGCAATATGCTTCTGCCGTTAATTAACTTTTATGGAAAGCTATGGTGTTCATGACTTGGGCCTCTCCCCACCCTTTATCTATGTGGTGTTATGTGGTGTAGACAGCAGTGCTCACAGGTGGGATTTGTCTGACAGGGGAATCTGAAGAGCTGATGTGAAATGCCTGCTAATATACGGGGCGGCGGCGCGGGTTGGGGGAGGAGAAATCAGTGATGGCGCCCTCCCTGTCCCGCCGATTGTTTTACTGGCCCTTATTCATGGGATCAAAATATCCTGTTCTTTGTCGAGTTACATGTTAACAGTTACCCTAGGATTTGGTGGTGTGACACTCTGTCCTTGAGACAGGGAGAATGATAAAGATGGAGGGATCATCTCCAAAGACTCAGGGCCCCTCCCATCCAGAGGGCCAAACAGGGAGAGCTGCACCCAGCTTTTCTGAGATGGCTCCCACTAGTGTTAATGATTCTGCCAGAAAATTGTTCCTCACCTTTGACTGCAAGTCTTCCTGCTTGGTTTCCAGAACAATGGGCTTTACTTTCATTTTATTTTTTTATACACTGTAGTTTTAAGGACTTAAGGTATTGCCATAGGCTTCTACATACACTAAAACTTACATCTGAATGAAAGATCTTGGAAGATACATTATACATGATGTAGTTTCAAGTAGTGAAGCCGTCGACTAGTCCAGTAAGCTTCTACATGTAAGAGTACAAACAGAACAGTGGTGTTTAAACATTAGCATATATCACAGTCACATGGAGGGCCAGCTGAAATCCAGATTGCTGGGCTTACCCCGTGTTTCTTTTTTTTTTTTTTCTTCAGCTTTACTGAAATATTATTGACATGTAACACATCTAAGTTTAAGGTGTGCAATGTGATGATTAGTTACATGTATATATTGCAAAATTATTACCACAGTAAGGTTAGTTAACCCATCTCCTCAAATAATCATGACTCTGTGTGTGTGTGTGTGTGTGTGTGTGTGTGTGTGTGTGTGTTTATAACATTTAAGATTTACCCTCTAAGGGTGCCTGGGTGGCTCAGTCAGTTAAGTATCTAACTGTCCCAGGTCATGATCTCATGGCTCGTGGGTTCCAGCTCTGTGTTGGGCTCTGTGCTGATAGCCCAGAGGCTGGAGCCTCCTTTGAATTCTGTGTCTCCCTCTCTCTCTGCTCCTCTCTCACTCATGCTCAGTCTTTCTCTCAAAAATAAATAAAAACATAAAAAAATTTTTAAAAAGACTTACTTCCTTAACTTCACATATATAATACAGTATTGTTAATGATAATCACCATATTCTACATTAGATCTCACGATAATTTATCTTAGAGTTGGGGGGGTTTACCTTTTGACCAATATCTCCCCATTTCTTCCACCCTCCAGCCCCTGGAACCCACCATTCTACACTTGATTTCTGAGTCTGGCCTTTTTTAAGGTTCTGCATAATTGAAAACATGGTATTGGTCTTTCTCTGTCTCACTTTCTTCACTTAGCATAATGCCCTCGAGACACATCCATGTTGTCACAAGTGGCAAGATTTTCTTCAGTAATATTTGTGTGTGTGTGTGTGTGTGTGTGTGTGTGTGTGTGTGTATGCATGCGTGCAGCGCATCTCCTGATTCCTTGATTCAGGAGGTCTGGAGTAGGGACTGAGATCTGGCATTTGTAACAAGGCCTCAGGTGATAGCCCCATTTGTTTCGGGGACCACTGCCTTAGACTCTAATTAGGATGATAGGTGTGGAAGTCAGACAGCCCTGGATTTGAATCCTGCTCTGTGGCTGTAAAATTTTAGAAGAGTTACCAAGCCTAGGCTTGCTTACCTATAGAAAGGGGATGCAAACATCTTGTTTGTTTTGGTTTGGTTTGTTGGGTAAAAATTAATGAGATAATCTATATTAAGTGCTTAGCATAGTGCCAGGCACATGGAAGTAACTTTACAGATGCAAGTGTGTGGTATTAATAGAGTTTGCCCCTTAGACCTAGCCCAAATATTAAGGCAGAAATACCTGCTTAGGGGAGTCTCTTAGAAAGTTAAGAAGGTCAGAGAAAATGTAAGCAGAAAGAATCAGCAAGACATAGGCCACAGGACCATGTTCTGTGAGACTTTCTGATATGCTAAGAACAAGAAAAAAAAAAAACAAAGAAATCTACTTTGTATTATATGGTAGAAAGTCACCCCCAAGAGAAGCAGTATGGAATGGGGGTAGGAATGGAAACCCTAAACTGGGCATTGGGACTGTTAGCATTAATATGTAATTTCCAACTAGTATATGTGCAGAGTTGAATAGAATGTTTTCCTACCTGGGCTTTACCAGTGAAAGGATGAGGACTGTGTAAACCAGGGAAGGCAGACACACTTCTCTGTCCATGTGACATCTGCTTGCAAAGACAGTGTGTGCCTGGCCCACTTTGGAAGCAAGTAGTGTCTGTCATCCTGGGCCCAGACTACTCTTGCTTTTGTCTGTTGTCTGGCTCTCCCCAGGCTCCTACTCAGTGGAAGGCACTGTAACTTTCCATCTTTTGCTCAAGTTGTACCTCACTAACAAAATAATTCCCTTAGAAAGAATTTTATAATAATTAATTATTAGCACAGTGTCAATTCTGAAATATGACCACTCCCTAGGAACCTAGGACAGCATCTTCTAAGCTGTGTTTTGGGGGTCTCTGAACAGGCAATTAGGTGATGTGTGGAGAAAGCATTCTTGATGAAACATATTTGCATATTAAAAATCTGTGAAGTCTTGACATGAAAAAAAAAGGAGCTGCTTAATTTTGATGAAATCAATGGTGATTTTCCACTTTTGCTATTTTTATGTATTTCAACTTTTTTAATGGGCATCTATTCTTTCCAGCATAAAATATGAATCAAGTTATGAGTACAGTTTAGACCATCAAATATAGGTTCCAGCCTTCTTTCCTTTCCACTCCACTTGTTATGGATTGAAATGTTTCTGTTTCACCCAAATTCATAGGTTGATGTCCTAACCCGATGTGACAGGATATGGATTGGGGCCTTGAGAGGTGATTAAGTTTAGATGGGTCATGAGGGTGGAGCCCCGTGACAAGGTTAGTGTTGTTTCAGGGAGAGGAAGAGAGACCAGAGCTCTCTCTCTGTTCTGTGAGAACACAGTAAGAAGACTGCTGTCTACAGACCAGGAAGAGGGTCCTTAACAAGTACAGAATCTGGCAACTTGATGTTGGCTTAAGGCACCCAGCCTGTAGCATCTGTTATAGCAGCTCAAACTGACTAGGAAACTACAAGTCCCTCACTTCTGTGAAAGAAGACTATGATGCCATATTCTAAAATGACAAATTCTTCATAAGAATGTCCTTTTTGAAAGATAACTGAATATGGATAGTTTGTGTAAGTTTCAAAAGCCTCCGAAATTTGCCATATTAGAAATTTTCTTTATTCCAGTTAAAGACATGAATGTACAAGGCATCCATGCAATTAATTGCTCAACCAAATTAGCCTAAAGAAGCGAGTTGGTCAAATTCTGGGGCATTGAACATTTCCAGTGTGAAGGGACTGCAGAACTGGGGCGCTGTATTCAACATTACTCTACTTCTAAGCTTGACCACAGACAGATGGTCGTGGGCACCAGTGCTATGTTTGTAGGCAACAACTCAGGGAACAGGCTTTTCCTGAGAGAGGAGATTTTTCTCCCATGATCAGGTTCAGTACAAACCTTAAGAGCTTAACCCGATACCATTTGGAGATCTCAGCTCCCTGTCTGTTGAGTGTTTAAAAACTTTCCAGTTGAGGTACAGTTTTGTTCTATAGGCCACATTCTTATTGAGAAATAAGAATTATTCTTATCTTATCTCTAGTATTTTGAGGATAATCAAGGGCCCAACGCTAAGTCAGGTGAAATGGCATCAAAAGAAGCTGAAGACTGTGTTAAAATTAAGGTGGAAAGCAATATATGTTTGATATTCTAGAAAGAAACTTTAGGCCGAGCCAACAATGTGGGACAATTTTTTCATTTGGCAATGCAGTAGTTCAACAATGCTCATCTCTCTTTGCGAAAGTGATATATACTAACTAGGGAAGTATCACCCAGGACAACAGACTCAACTGGACTTCTGTCTCAGGTGGGCACAGAGGTAATAATCATGCCTTGATCACCTCCAGGCAACTAAAGGCCATTTGGGCTTTCCTGAGCAGGGGTCCTCAGGCAGAACAAGGGATTTCTGGGCACAAGAATTAACGTGCTAATCTATCTAAGACATTGATAAATTAATAAGCATTGGCCAGTGTAATTCTGACAAGAGGAATTTCTTACTGGAAAAAATATTGACCTCTTTCTTAAGCAATTTGGGAACTAAATTAAAACTTTAACATTTTCAATTTTTAAGCAGCCAGTTCTTCAGGGTAAAACTGCCCAGTATTCCTTACTAAAGAGGAGAACAAGGAGACGAGAGGAAAACCAAAGCTGGACAGAGGCCCATGCTGTTGGGAATCGTACCTGCTGAAGGAAACTGGGAGAACCACAATAGAGCACACCTCGCGGACCTCGCCCACAGCACCAACGGCTGGTGGTACTTGGCAGAGTGTGTGCTGAGCTCTTCGGTGTTGTAGGACCCGAAACACATCTCAGTGAGCTCGCTCGCTCTTTCATTTGTTGTGGCAAATCAGCCTGGGGAGAGGAATCTCCGGCATTCATGCACAGGGCATCTCCTCACATTTACACTTATATGCCTGGTCTTTTCTCAATCTGTGTCTCAGAAAGAAAAGTCAAATACAAAGTTTAAAACCAGACACAGGGCAGCCGTATTTACTAAAACTTCACTGGCTTCTAGGTATGTGTGTTTACACGTATGATATGTTTTGAGCCTTTTTAAATACTTGTAATATTTTGTGGGTAAAGTATTTAATTCCTATGGTATAGATGAGGAAATTAGAGCTCAGAGAGCTTAAATCACTTGTTAGCTAGTTATCCAAAAGGGTAGTCTGAGCTTGGAATGCCTAATCCCACATATCTTTATTTTCCTTTGATATTTGTTGCACTGAAGTAATTCAAGGTCTCTTAAAATCTGTCATTAAGCTTTTTTCTTGACTGATTTCTGGATATGGAACACTTCAAAACTGAATAATAGCATCTTTGGATCTCAGAAAGCATGCTGTATATGAAGTATCAGGAAAAGATTTGAAGAGTATCATCAATAACCTACTGTTGAGAAACTTTAATGAGGTTAAACATTCCCAAAGAAAAAATTACCCCAACAAGCCCTGAAACACAAGGAGAAGAATTGTAGGCTTTGATAATGATTGTCCTGTGACTTGATCAGAAGCCACCTCAGGGTCTGCCCAACTGGGATTGCCTCCTGGCTACTGGTGACTAATTTGATTAGATTTTCTGACTTACTTTTTTTTCCAAGACTTTCAAGTGTTTGGTGCAATGAATGACACCAGATGGAGAGACCCTGATGTTTCTTCCATCCTCCCAAGAAAATGCTCAGGGATATCATATGGTAATTTTTATGACTGCAGGCTCTTCTAATGATGCAAATGTTTTCTGCTAGGATTCCTAGAGGTGTGAACCAATTTCTTCCCAAGAGACTTTTTGCTTTCCTTTCTACTGACAAGTTAGAACACTTCAAACAAAGCTTCCAGAATCATCAGCTGTATATTGGCACAAAGTTGATGGATGTATCGTGGTTTTGATTCTGGATAACAAAAAGGACTTCTGAAGTAATGTTGCCAAAAGTATCTGTATCTGTCTAGAATTGACTTGTGGCTGCATGTAAGGCCATTTTAATTTTGAGCCAGTCAGAGGTATTTTCCCTTGACTTTCTGAAAACGATACAACTCCTAGACTTTCCTGTCATGGTGGCAGGTAGTGGGAACTCTTCCTCAACTTCACCTTAAAAGGTGTGAAGAGTGCATGACCCATCATCCTTTAGAATCTGCACTCTGGACTGATGGATTTGTAGGCAGAGCACTGATGAAATCCTTGGCAGCAAGAGCAGAAGTGGGTTTATCTGTGATGATATACAGCAGTTCTGGGGATGAGTGCTTCCTTTTTTTAATTTTTAATTTTTATTTATTATTTTGAGAGAGACAGAGAGAGCGATAGCAGGGGAGGGGTAAAGAGAGAGAGAAAACCTCAAGTAGGCTCCACACTGTTAGTGCAGAGCTGGATGTGGAGCCCAAACTCATGAACCTGTGAGATCATGACAAGAGCTGAAATCAAGAGTCCAACACTTAACCAACAGAGCCCCCTGGTACCCTGAGGGCTTTCTTTTAGTAAGAAGCAGAGGGCCTATCTATTAGAAGGCATCCCCTTAGGATCTAAGGCGCTAAGAGCCAGATGAGAGACCATTAGAAATGTGACATTTGATTTAGTCAAGAGGCTCAGAAATTCCCCAAACTGTTGGGTTGAGAAAGGGTGACATTCTAGGTGCTGTGATGCCCTCATTGGTGTGTGGATTATTTTTTTAAATGAAATTTTAGTTCTTTTTCTATAATTGTTCAGATAGATAATAAATACTTTTCAAGCAACCTAATATGTTTACCAAATCCCTGCAGATGAAGCAAGAATAGTGATAGGCTTTAGAAGAACCTATGTTGTGCCTCAGAGATGTTCAGAAACCTAGCAGGAATGTATTTAAGGTAACTTTATCTTCTATGCTTCAAACATGAGAAACCTCTCAGCATATATAAATGGTGAAGACTCTTGTATTCACAAGGAATCAAAGCCTGCCTCAAACAAGCAAGAACTCCAAGATGACCTGTTCAGTCCCAATCTGGGGAAGCCTGAGACTGGAGCTCTTTGTGACTCTTCTGGCTCGCATGAGGCTTACCCTCTCTCCCTTACTCTTTCTATTGTATTAGCCTTATTGCTTTTCTCCTTCATTTCAAATTCTTCCTTCCTTCATGTAGACAGCTTTAGGCTTACATCATTCCATTAACAATTCCATGAAGGAGTAAAAAGAGCTTCTTTCTTGCAGGGTCTTATATAAAATTTAAAAGACTCCAATAGTTTCTATAGTTTCATATGCTCATTAGAAGATCCTATTTCAACTAGTGTTTGAGGCACTGATCCAAGCAATATGAAGAGGCACCCTCCAAGAGCCCCCAGAAAGTTGTGCACATCACTTCCACTCACATCCCAATGGCCATAGTGCAGCCACATGGCCACACATACCTGGAAATGCGAGGGCTGCGTGCTCAGCTAATAGTAAGAGCCAATGCTTACACAGTACTTCCAGAAACCAAGCACTGTTCTTTACACACAGGACTTAGTACCCCATGAGATAAGTACTAGCATTATTCCCATTTTATAGGTAAGGTAACAGAAGCACAGAGAGGTGGACTAACTTACCCAAGGTCATCAAAGAAGTGATGGAGGTGACATTCAAACACTCACAGGCTGGTTCTGAAATTTGTGATCTTAACCATTCTACAATATTGCCTCTAAATTCAAGATTCTGTTAGAAAAGTAAGGAAGGGAGAATGAGAATTGGGGGACATTCAGTTATCACAATCCCAGCACCCCAGTATCCATTTTTATTTTGTCACATACCACAATGGGCCCAAGCTTTGGCATCCTCTCCTTCACTGCTCTGTTATTTCTAGTTTTCGAGTGCCTTGCCATTCACGGCAGCCTGAAGCCTCTACCCCTGTCCTTGCTGAGATGGCTGACATGGTCGGGGGTGGTCTGGACTCCTGGTTTCCAGCTTCTTCAGTCTCCAGCCTCCCTACTGCTCTTCCAGCAAATGAATCTTCCCCAATGCCATTTCTTGATGCCATGCCCCTCTTTAGAGACTAGCAGAGGATAAGCACTGCTGAACCTGATCAACTTTTCTCTGTTAAGCCTGGCTTTCAAGGCTCTCACAATTTACTTCCAAACATACATTGCAAACTTGCAGACCCTTCTTCAGAGCGCACACAGATCCTCTCTACACCTGTCAAGTGGGTCTACTTATGCCATATGTATTCCCTGGCTCAGCTGTTGGATGAAAAAAAGGGTCACCTATATAGAGATATAGGAATTTTGCTTCAGTCCTTTGGCCACTGAGAATGGCTACAACTTGCCCATGTTTGCTTGTCTGAAGTCTAACCCAGCTTGCATCTAACCTGCCCAGTGGCTAACTCGGAGTTCTGTGTCCCTGTGCACTGAACAGAGAGATGATCAGTGGCTTACCCTGCCAGACCATGGTACCCACTCCTCTCTCAACTCTCATTGCTCTTCCCAACCCCTGTCCAATGGTGTCAGCCTTCTTCCTATGTATCTAGACTTGCATGTTATTAAGTGGTGGCCAAGTTTTGTCCCATTGTGATCCCCTGCTACAGTGAGGTGTTCAGTGTTCTTTGCTGATTGGCTAGTGGTTGGTTCTTTTTTTTATTAAAAGCTTTTTTAAATGTTTATTTATTTTGTGAAAGCGGGAGAGAGTGAGAGCAAG
Source organism: Suricata suricatta (assembly GCF_006229205.1). Lineage (NCBI taxonomy): Eukaryota > Metazoa > Chordata > Mammalia > Carnivora > Herpestidae > Suricata > Suricata suricatta. The sequence continues at coordinate 55,198,175 of NC_043702.1, forward strand.
CAAGCATGGGAGCAGGGGAGGGGCAGAGAGAAAGAGGGAGACACGGAATCCAAAGCAGTCACCATCAGCACGGAGCCCAACGTGGGGCTTGACTCACAAACCATGAGATCATAACCTAAGCCAAAGTCGGATGCTTAATAGACTGAGCCACCCAGGCACCCTGGCTAGTGGTTGGTTCCAACCACTTGTTTAGTTGCTTGGTTAGTTACTTTTGAGAATCCTTGTAAGTAACATAATTTGGAAAACAATTTGTCTAACTAATGTTCTATGATAAGGAAAAGCTCCACATTTAATCTGTAGGACTCCCTAATGTTAAATATAAAGAAAATAGAGATATTGCCTCCCTCCCTTTGCTGTGGGTGTGTATTGCCCATCTTAGATGAGTTAGAAAAGACAGATAGAAACTTGAAAGGCTGTTTGATCCTCAAGCAGACCCTTTACTGTATTTGCATGAGGCTAAGTATTAAAGAGCTTTTCCAGCTATTTGTAGATAACCTTGAGCCAAAGTTGAACACTAGCCATCTCTTGAACATCAACTCTACGATGTGAGAAGGGAAGCCAGGGAGCATTGATGAACAATCTTTATTTCAGAAAGGATGGATCATGTGCTTCTGGAACAAAGAAGGAGGAATGTATTTTTCAAAGAAATATCTTTCAGAAACCTTGTTTGTGCTCTTGGCTCCAGAGTAAAAGGAAAGAAGTGGTGACAAGAATAGATTTTGAAGTCAAGGCATTGTAAGCTCATCTTAGACTTCTGAGCTTTCAGAGTGTTTGTTCAGGAGGTGGTTTCCAAGGTTTTACAACTCTGCTAAAAATGTTTGGCCTCCTCTTTAGATCCATTCAGCTGATATCATTTTTAGTGACTTCCGAGGCAGCATTGTTGCTGAGAATTGATACAGCAATGAATCTTTACTAGCACCCATCAAAATCGGACTTTCGTATCTTACGTTTTACTTTGATTACATTTTTTCTTTGAAAAATTCCCTGGAAACCAGCTTTGTCTCGTCCACTGAACAACAAGCATGGAATTTATGTAACTACTGCCTTGTCACAGTACCACTGATTTGCATCTTCTGGTTAAATGCAAATTGTTCATCTTTAAGTTCAATGGCATTTGCCTCTCTTTAAACAAACAGCACTAAGGCGACTTATAGACATGACTGTTTGTTTAGCTTGGCTTCTCTCTTTGATCTCATGTTAACATACCTTAATGGCAGGTAATGATTGATAATAGAGTATTGTAAAGTTCAGGTAATAAATACTGCTTAACTCATCATAATGCTGAATAATGTACTTTTTATGACTTGGTTTGATGGAAAATTTCCTTGTCAGCTTGGTCTAATTGTCCAAACAAAACTACCCATTACTTGAAGAAATACATGTCCACCCTAGACACATTAATTAGGGTCATGGCTGGGCTGCACAAAGGAATATAGTAACACTTCAGTTATCTTCAAATGTAATCTTTGGGCAATCTTACTAATGCTAAACTCAGGTTTAATGAGAAACTTTTGTTTACGCTTGTGCTTTGAGGCTCAAGGACCTATGTTGGAATCGATGATGGTAGCTGTGGGCCACATGTACGCACACCATGGTCTTTCCTTGGAGGCTTCCAGAGGTCATCAGTTCTAGTGATCTGAACATCAAAAGTCACAACAGTAAGTTCCCTTTATCTTGGCATGGGGGTGAGGGGATTTGTGTGAAAAGGAATATGTTTTTAATTTTTTATTACTGGGTATTTGAAGATGCATGGCATTGAGATTCCAGTTAAAAGGGGATTTACTGTCTTGGTGTTGAAAAGTTCGAGTGCCATATATCAGAATGGCTGGTGAAGTCCTACTTGCCCAAGTGTGGTATTTCCATGATGCTTCACTGTCTTTGAAGTCCCAGGAATATTCCACAGAATACAGTATAATAGGAATCCAGGAGATGATCACGTGGACTTTTAACAAAATGACCAATATAACACCCAAGGTCTGACTTCAGCACATGCCCATAATGAATCCAAAAATAGTTTTCTGAGAAAGAACGTTTGGTCTTAAAGTTTGGAATGATTTAATTCATGATTCCAAATAAGTGAATTGTTCCTATACTCAATCCGGGGGCTAGTTTCTTGCATGCATATGGTGGAAAAGAAAGTGCGTGTTCAGTTTTTCAGATTTCAGCCAAATTGCCATTTCATTGGTGATAGTTTGATATCTTATTTAAAACCCAGATTTCTAAGGAAACCCACAACAGGAAATCCACAATGGGATAAATTTCATTCCTACTTTTCTTTCCTGACAGCTCTCTATAAATGATTTATTCCGTAGATATTATACCTTTATGGTTAGGTACCCAGAATGGCTTGTTTTCATTAATAACATTGTCCACTTGATACAAATTACTTTGCTATCTACCTTGAGTCATATTTTTTTAAGGAGCTCTACCTTGGGTCATATTTTTTTTAAGGAGCAGAATATTAAAGATTGGCTTTAAAATAAACAAAATCTGTTTGTCCTGAATAACTTTACCCTTTTACCTTGATAATTCATTTCATGGTCTACTTAAGTCTGTTTGGGCTAAAATTCTTAGAAGACTGCAGAATTAAAAGTGACATTTTTTTTAGAAATTTGGTTTGCTAGATTTGTGCAAAGATTGGTATCTTAGTGGAATCGGTTTGCTTATTCCTTTCAATTAAAGACATACTTTTTTCATTGTTAACCATAAGAATACATGCCCAAAACTCTCATAGCAGTTAATATACCATGGACTTTAGGAAATGTTCTACTTTAAAAACTGCATGCATCAAACAATAGGTACATTGCAAATGTCACTGCCAATCAACTGCTTTGCCTTTCCTGATGGTTGCATGCTGATGTTTGGTGAAGCTCACCAATTGACATTTGTCTTGCAAGTTTTTAAGACAAATTAATGCAACAGGAATGATCATTGGATCACTATGTACTTGAATTACATTTCTCTTTTTTGATATTTTGTTCATTTGGATAGAAACCAAATCTTCAGAATCCTCATTTTTATATATATTTTATTTCGAGGGGAATCCATTTCAACTGGATTTTAATGATTTAAAATTTTTTTTAATGTTTTATTTTTGAGAGAGAGAGACAGCATGGACAGGGGAGGCTCAGAATCTGAAGACAGGCTCCAGCCTCTGAGCTAGCTGTCAGCACAGAGCCGGATGTGGGCTCGAACTCATGAACCGTGAGATCATGACCTGGGCCAAAGTCAGACGCTAACTGACTGAGCCACCCAGGTGCCCCTTAATGATTTTAAATGGACACATTTAATGATCTAAACCTAAGGTATTCTCATCCCTAGCCACATGGTAGAACCACCCAAAGAAGTCTTTAAAAATGCTGATATCTCAGGCCTACCCAAGAAAACTTAAATAAGGATCTTGGAGTTAGGACTCTGACACTCTATGGGATTTCTCTTAACCCTTCCTCACGTGTAGATCAGAAGTTAGAAGCCACTGACTAGAGGCAATGTTTCTAAAATCGAGGCCCCAGAGAACCATCGTACGAAGTTGAATGAGGCACTTGCTAAATGCATTGTCCCAAGCTCCATCCACATCCCCTGAAACAGAACTCCTTAAGGAGAGCCTGGAATCGGAATTTCAGCATGAACTTCCTATGCACACTGATGTTTGAAATTTACTACTCTGCTGCCTCTGCTTTATTTTCTAGATAAGCTGGTCTCACATAAAGAAAGTTAGAATAGCTCCTTTAATCCTCAAAATAACCCTGTTGCAAAGAGCACTAAGATTACCAGGAGACCAGTGGGAAAATCTGCAGGAGGTTCCACTGGTCCACTGCAGAAACAGGATTTGCCCTGGTGTGGTTGGCCTTCACGCCTGTACACACAGCCACCACTCCACAGCTCCAGACTTTATACACAAGACTCCTGCTCTATGGTGATTATGTACGGCCAGCTCTATGGTTAAGTTATGCATTAATTAAGCACAGTAAGTAAGGTGCAATGTATGCTGAAGTATAGAAAAACAGGGATTAATTCTGATGTTGACGGGGGTTTTAGGAGAGGTTTCATGAAAAGACCAGACATTTGAGCTGGCCCTCTCTAAGGGTGGAGAGGGTTTCTACAGGCAGATTTTATGAAACTCCGGCAGAAGCATGTGTGAGGTATTCAGAGAATGGCAAGAGTTTCTATACTTCAGTGCAGGGTTGTGCTGGGGGAGACCCAAGGCTGGAAAAGCAGATTTGAGGCCTTCTGTGGAGGGATTGGTTTTGGTTTACTTCTTACCTATTCCAGCCATAAGCCATTCAGTCAACAAATAACTGTATTCCCATGCTAAATGGTGGTTAGTGAGCAGAGGGGAAATAAAAATAAGTGGAGTCTATCATTGCCAGAATTCAGAAACTCATACTCCAGAGGTCATCCATGGGCAATGAGAAGAGCACTTGTTGGGATGAGGACTGGGTGTTGTTTGTAAGCAACCAACCACAGGAATCTACCTCAAAAACCAAGAGCACACTTTGTTACACTATCTGTTAGCCAATTTGACAATAAATTATATTAAAAAATTAAAACAAAAAATAAAATTATTTATTAACTTTGGAACAGAAAATACTTTATCATGAGATAAAATCCAAATGAAGAAAAGGCTGTGAATGAAAACTAAGTCTCCTACCTGCTCCTGACAACCAACAACCCAGCTTCCCCTTCCAGAAGCAACCATTATCACTCAACTAGTAAACTCTTGGTTGCTTCTTCTTTCTTCCCTCTGCCCCATTCACATGGGCACATAATCTGTGCAATTGTAACCCTTCTCCGTTCCATTAACTCACCAGGGTTCCACCTGGAGCACTGTTATACAATAACACAGACAGAATTCTTATAGACATGCATTCAATGCACGTTTCTGGATGCCTACTGGGTGCCTCGTATGGCCGCCTAGGCTGGGATCAGGAAGGCAGGAAGAGATGACACATGTCCTTGGGGATCGCACAGTATAATAAAGGAAACCACCAAAAAATGATTACAATGCACTGTGGGAAATGTCGTAATAGCAATAAATGCAGGGCTTTATGAGGATAAGTGGTCTCTAAAGCCTAAGCTCTTTCTTGTTCCTGCTGCCTCTGGGCAGAGAAGGCGGCTGAGCCACTAAAGCCCTAAGCTAATGTCCTACTTAGAGTAAATCGTATCCTCCCACACTCACCGTGTTTTTCTTTTTGCATAATTTGATCCAAATCACTCCTCCTTGTCATGGTCTCTTCTACATGTAGACATTTATAGATGGGTATTCTCTTGTTAGTGTCCTATTAACTATTAATCATGGTTCGTTCTCTTTTTCAGTTGGTTCATTTTACTTTTAAACTATTCTCTTGCAGTACAGTGGTGGGGTTGGGGCAGATGGCATAAGCCAAATTTTGTGAGTTTTGTGCCACTGGCCTGTGATTTTGAGCACTGCTTTGTTCTGTTTCATTCTTGTGTGGTCCCACTGAAATGTCAATAGGTTATGAGTATTCACAAGAGTACAGGTTGCAGTAACTCCTTTATGAAAAATAATGCACATAGCGCATAAAGTTTGTATTCTTTTGAAACAGTTTCTTAAACTGTGTCCTCAGGAATGTTCCATAAGATATTAATAGATATTATACTCAAAAGAAGGATTCTGTTGTTCAATACGTTTGGTTCTATACATGTGAAGAAATAAATGGGCTCCTTTGCTCCAGAAATTCTTAGAGCCTTTAATGAGCCAACATACATTGTGGATTTCTGGGAGAACATTGTATGCGGTGCATCTCAAACCTATTTGACAATGAAAATTGGGTTTTGTTTCTTGATTTTTAGAAATATAACCATTGTCACCTTGGGACTTACGACTTATGGTGTCTAGGGCAATAGAGTCTGCATGTAAAATGCCCCCAACAGGTAAGTTCTCCATCAGAAGAGAAATCCTTCTAAAAGTATATAAATTTTCTAAACCATGTTTGTATAACTAAAGTGGTAACATTTCTGTGCATTGATAGAACATTCTAGATTACTTTCCCAAGCTCTTTACTGTGTCCCAGTGAGGCCTCGAACATGTACGATTCTGGTTTTCAGCTCTTAGGCTGGTCATCTCCCACTTGATCCCTTTCTTTCCCCCTTGTCAGCCTTTTGACTTTGTTAACACCTCCTCTTTCCTCTTGTCCAGCTGCCCACTCTGTCTGTGGGGAGATGTGGGCAGTAGTAGATTTTGTACAGATGACAGAAACAGGCAGGGGGAGAACAGGCTGCCAGAGTGCAGAGAAGACAGAGATGGGAGGAGTTAAGAATGAAAGTAGAGGAGGGGCACCTGGGTGGCTCAGTGGGTTAAGCGACCGGCTTTGGCTCAGGTCATGATCTCACCGTCCATGAGTCAGAGCCCCACGTCAGGCTCTGTGCTGACAGTTCAGAGCCTGGAGCCTGCTTTGGATGCTGTGTCTCACTCTCTCTGCCCCTCCCCTGTTCACACTCTGTCTCTCTCTTTCTCTCTCAAAATTAAATAAACATTAAAAATTAAAAAAAAAAAAGAATGAAAGTAGGGGAGAGAAAGAGAGAAACATGACTACCTGGCCACTAACAATTCTCTTTCAACATTTATGCCTTGTCACTTCCATCTGTGGTCAGAGGCAACGTGGGGCATGCAGATCACATAAACTCAGAAGTCGGAAATGTTCGTAAACCACAGATGATGTTTGTCAGTAAAGAGGAACATATCACCTGAGTTGTTATGTGATGAAGCCTATTTTGGAAGTTCCTTAGGAAAGTTTTCCTTTCATTGTCACTTCCCCTCAGTCAGACCCTAGGCATCTGTAGTCCGTCTATGTTCCTAGAAGAAATGAAGCTGTAGTCGACCTTTTCTGTAGACGTCCTCACCGCATCGCTAAGGATGAGAAAAATGGATGTGGGGGAAAGAAAGATGCTCAGAATCTTGGGAAATAGCTGAGGGATGAGTGGAACACAAGGAGCTACAGACAGAAGTGAGCAAGCTTCAAAAGAAAGTCTTTCTGAGGGTGCATTAGTTGTGATTATATTCAGATGTGAGTGACAAAATATAAGATAACAGTGTTTTCAACAAGATAGAATTTTGTTTCTCATCTCAAAGTGTGGATAGGTGGTCTGGGGCTGGTATAGTACTCCACACACCTCATATCTTTTCTATTGACCTCATTCTCCAAAATGCCAGCATGGGCATTGTAGGCAAGAGGATGGAGAAAGGAATGAAACACACACACACACACACACACACACACACACACACACACACAGAGAGAGAGTGAGAGAGAGAGAGAAACAGGACACACATATGTGTTATCCTTTTAGGATTATACCACAGTCTGCTTACATCCCATTGGCTCTAGTTGGTATGAACCAATACCTAGCTGGAGGACAAAATTCAGTCTTTATTTGGGGCAGCCATTTGTGTTGTCAAAACGTGATTCACTGACCATGAAGAATACATTACTGTGTAATTGTTCACAAAAAACATTGCCCCTCAATTGCCACTGATCTCAAACTTGGTTGTGTGATTTAATTTGGCCACTGAATGATAAGCCAAAGCTTTAAGAACTAACCAGTAGTTTACCATGTCCTTTGCCCTCTGCCATGGGACAGACACCATTCCAGCCAGATTCATTATACTGGATCCTGGAAGGAAGACAACACAGAGCAGAGCTGTAGCTGGCCTATGACAGACATGAGACATGAGTGGAAAATACTCCTGAAATTGGGGGTTCATTTGTTACTGCTGTGTAACCTACTTTTTGAAGTGCAGTACCCAAACCATCACCATCGGCACCACCAGGGGGTCTGCTATAAATCCACATTCTCAGCCCCAATCTCAAAGAACTGAATTAGAAACTTTGGGGCAGTGCCCAACAACCTGTGGGCTAACAAGTCCTCCAGGGGATTCTGATGTGGCTAAAGTGTTCAGGTCACTGACTTGGTCTATTTTGTTTTATACTGGGACTAGTTGTCTCTCTTACACAAGGGTTTGGCTGTCTCCCACTATAGGCAGAAGCAGGGAGCAGGGCTGCCCACTGTTCCTAATGAGAGGACAGAGAAAAGAAACAGATTCAATAACTATAGAGTGGAAGTGGCATCTCCCTGCCATTTGGTGTGGCTTTAGTCCACAGGAAAGACACCAGAGCTAGAGGGGTTGTGGATCGCAGCTCCTCAATACAGTGAGGGAATTATTGTGAGAAGTGCAGAGTTGAGCCCATATCCTTGAAGAAGCAGGAGCAGAGTGATGCCTTAGAAATTGATTTCTCACTTCTTTGAACTATGTCACCCTGTTGTTATGTTTGGAGGGATCACAAGCCACTAAAACAGAATTATCTTAAATATTATAGTAAATTTCCCCTTACATAGTCTATATCTGACTTTTTCAGATGCTACCACCTCAAAACCGTCAAGACGCTCTGGTTTGTTCCAAAGCGTGGCTGACAAATTGCACTCTGAATTATCAGATGTGGCTTAGTATAACGTCTTTGTATCCTGTGGGGAGACAAGCCAGGGTGTTGCTCTGTGGGGCTGGAAATGAGCAATGGACACATTCCCAAGAATACATATTTGGTGTTCATTTTCAACCCCTTGCAGAACTTTCTGCATTATCCAGATTATTCTGCTAGACAGAATTCCATATTCTAGATCTTTTCTAACAATCCAAGGTGTCCACTTCCCTGTGTATAATTCTCTTATGACTCCAGGTTCGATGGTTAAGTAGATGGGAACTAAGATGTCTGCTGGTATTTTGGTCTCTTAGATGTAGGTTTTATTTCAACACTGCCGATCGAAAAGTACAAGCACCTCTGGCTCAGGCTCCAGGAGATGCCTGTAGGAATAAGTCTTCCACAGGACCATGAAGGGAAGTGCAGCCAGGGGCAAAGTGTGGGAGAGGAGCGTGAAGGATGTTGGACCCCAGAACCGCGGCACGTGGTGGAGTTGTGGCATTGATGTCCCTCCTTACTTCAGGCAACCGTATTTCTCCTTCTGGTATGCTTTTGTGAGAAATTCAGGTTTCGAACAAAATTCCAAATAACCCTAATGAGGCAGCAATTTAGCCGGAATCGGTAATATTCTACATACATTTGCCTCACAGTGTGAACTGAGCAACCCTTCCCATCATGGGAAGGAACAGACACTTCATTCGCTGCTTTTGGCTGAAGAGTTACCACATTTAAAAGAACAAACATGATTTCCTGGGATATAACTTTTAATGTGCTATGGTCTATTCTCAGTCTAAGCTTTTATATTAGTCACTTGGCATTTTCCTTAGAGTCCACATGGAAACTCCGCTGTCTCCATCCTACTGAATGCTCTATGCAAAATACCACTGCATCAAAGAAGCCAAATGTCCTGAGCTCCATGAGAGAAAACCACAGATGACACAGCTCTGGGACGGATCCCTGAGCAGACTAGCTCTGAACCCCCAGTGCCTCTCTGCCCAGGGCCATCTCCAGGACAGTGTAGGGCCCAGAACAAATCCTTTTTTCCACCCCCTAAGCTTTTTCTATAAATAAGATCAGATGAAAATGAATGTATATCAAGGGGAGCAGAAAACCAGAAGATGATCACACAAAGACACCAGGATGCTGAAGAGCGAGGACCAGGGTGAGCTCTAGGAAGGTGACAACACAGACCCAGTGTTTCTCTGCATGTGGGTCTATGAACTCCCAGGGTCTTTTGTTTGACACTGGTCCCTTGACCTTGGCAGTGAATTTTGAAGCTGTTTGAGGCTCTTTCTTTCCCTGGGAACACATAGTATTGCTCTAAACTACGTAGTAACTCTGGGAGGATAGGACAAGCAAGACAAAGACAAGGAGTTCCTTTAAACTGCTTCCTGCTCCAAAGTATTTCAAGACCAAAAAAAAAAAAAAAAAGACTGGTTCCTTTGGCTTTGTTGGGATCAGTTCATGGGAATTTCTGGACTCTGGGCTGAGCCAACCGTGGAGGGATCCTCCCACCAGAATTCAGAGGCAAAAGAGATCCCTGAAGCTGCTTCTCATTGGGGTGGCTACTTGGAGTGACCCACCCAGTTGGGTAGAGACATAATTAGAATTCTGTAACTGGCAACTAGGCTGTATCACTCTGACACATCAGACCCCTTGGCCCCTTTTCTCCCCATCTCACCCCACACTTTTCTTTTCCCTGGTTTTTATATATGTACCTCTTCCCAGTCTGATGACTATTCACTGTCATGGACACTGTTTCTGGGCATATCTTGGCTCCTGACCTCCACTGAGCAATTGTAATGAGCTCTCTCACCATCAGGGCTTTCTGCGGTCCACAGGGGTGAAGTAAAACCCACATATACTCCAATGAAGGCAACTGATTTGCTATTTTACACTTTATATCTTCCCCAAACCGTATGTCAAAAGTCTAAAGACCCCCCCCCACCCCCCGCCCTTATCCAGGCCGTCCTCTTGGGTCTGAGGACCTGATGGGTTTCCACACCAGGGTGGGGTATGGAGCACACACATTTTGTGGCACTGCCTATGTTCGGCTCTGTGGCACAGGCTCAGACTAGCCTCCAGGTGCCTCGTGGCTGAGTTCCACTCCAAGGGAGGGAAGGGCATGCTGCTATTTATTAGCAGCGGGGCTGCCAAATCCTCTTTTACTGGGAGGAGAGAATGGGATCTTTGCATTCTGTCACCCCTGCAGGTAAGACCTTTGTCCAAAGACCACTGCCAGGCTCAGAACCTCACAGAGGTGTGCTTTCTCCTTTTGTCAATACTTTTTTCCCTCCTATCTTACTCCTTTCATTTTCTGTGTCTCTTGCCCTCACTTTCCTTTCCCTCAGTAGAGTAGTGCCCCTCAGTTTTTCTTACTCTCTCTCTTGCTCTCTCTCCTTCCAGGACATTCTACCCTTATATAAAATAGAATCATTAAGCAAAGAATAGTAAACGAGAGAATGTTTCCACGCAGTGAATTCTATTCTTTAAAATTCCAGAATAGTGTCTGTGAGTCTAGTTCATTTTATTTCTAACCTTTTATTTTGAAAAATTTCAAATCTACCAAGAAGTTGCCAAAATGGTATATGGAATACACCCAGATCCTTCACCCGGGTTCACCATGTGTATATTTTGCCATGTTTGTTTGCTCTTTCAGGATATATATATTTATTCTTATTATGTTTCTTGTTGAATTCTCTAAGAGAAAGTTGCAAGTATTGTAACTCTTTATTCCTAAATACTTCAACATGTATCTCTCAAGAACAAGAGCATTCTTTCATACTACCACAATGTAATTATCAAGTGCAGAAAATGTCATACTGGTACAAAACTACTATCTAGTGTCCCAGCCATGTGAGTCTACTTAAATATTTGAAGGAAGAATCTGCATTTGGCTTTGATTTACATAGTCTAAAAATAGGGTTTTATGACAGTTTCACCCAAATCCACATCAATAGAAATGGGTGGTGGCCTCCAGGAAATGCTTTTCCCTCTTCTTATTCCTTAATTTATTTCCCTTATGAAGCATAGACACCACTATTAATATCTATCAACCAAAGGAATGTGGTTGATGAGCTGTATTTTCAGCATATTAAAATCATTGAAAAAGTATGGGGGGGAGGGGGATGGTGTTCTATCCCCACAAAGACCTGTGCTTAGTTTGGAGATAACTTCCAGATCTCTTACATGGCATTTGGATATCATTTAACTTCCTGAGGACTCACCTTTGGGGCCCATCCAGCCTCTTCCAGGGATGTGTTTATAGCAGATAACCCATTCAGAACAAAAAGCCAGATGATGTCGAAAATAGAACCCATAGCTCTTTGTGTGTTTTGAAAGGGAGGCGTTTGTGCTCATACATATGTCAACAAGCCAGTGTTGGTTTAAAAGCATCTGTATCCTGGCATCCCAGACAGACAGTTCTGCCTGACAACAGCTCAAGTCCAAGGTTCGACTTGAGATTGATCGCATCAACCTGATTGGAATAAACCGCAAGAGATAACCTTTCTGGCCACTCCCCAAACCCAAACTGATGCCTCTGGAACTTGGATCTTCCCTAGGTTTGGTTGTCTTCCTGTGACATTAAGAGGACATCCAGTCTTTTTGCCAAAAGGGATTTGTCCTTTTTTATCTAGTCAGGAGAGGGCTTCAGCTATTTGCATTTCTGAATTGCTTAGCTGCCCAAGCATGCTCCGTGGGTGCTGTTTGAAATGTGTCATTGAGGCACGTGACTGCTGTTCTCAAGCTGATGTTGGACTTTCTCCAACAAATATGGATTATGTTAAAGTCGGTTCTGAATTGACGAGGATATGTTAATAACTCCCAGATGGGCATCTCTGTGCTCTCCAGCAGGGAAATGCAGGCAGGCTGCTGCAGGAGCAAGTGTTTGGCAGGTCCATCATTCCGTCATTAAAGGCCACATTATTACTTACAACTCTGCTTGCATGACAATGGCTGCGATGGGCCCAGCCTCACAAGTCACTAGGAATTTGTGTTTAGGTAGATTGTTTTCCAGGTGGTGAAAAATATTTTGTATGAAATTTCTCTCTTCCTAGATCCAAATAGGATATTGTGAGTGAGTCAAAGGGCAGGATGGAAGCTGGGGGTGGGGGTGGGGGTGGGGTGGGGGTGTCTATATGTTCTTCCTTGGAGACTGATAACAATGCAGATATACAACCAGGGACCTATGTCCAAGGATCCTTATGCCTCTAGAGGAACCCTTGCTCAGGGGAGCAGCTTTTCTCTGTGCCTGTCCTGAACTCATGTCCTTTGATGCCTACTTCCTGAGTTGGCAGGTTCCTCTTGGAACAGTTAACTACATTAAAGTTATCTGCATTGTGGCTGTAGTTTTCACTCAAGGCATGTTTTCTTAGTCTTTGGTTCTTAAACTATAATAATACAGGCATTTTAATATTGTTTTGGAATTTAAAAAAAGAGTACCGTCTTCCATTATAGCGTTTCTACTCCAGTAAAAAAAAAAAAAAAAACAGTATATTTGGTATTAAATACCAATATGATGAGTATTGCCTCAGAGTATGCTGGTCCTGGACTGTGTGGTGGATAGAATTAATTGTGATGAAATTGGATGTTATGATGACAGGGAGAAATGTGACAGACAGAAGAAAACATATCAGTGACCGTGTAGGTACTATGATAGATTTGCTGTATTTCAGAGGACCAGTGAGAGGCTACAGGGTCTCCATTTGCAGAGTAAATGCTGCATATGCATGTCTTTCCCTTAGAAGTAAAATGATCTTTCATCCCAATGTGTATGTTGTGGTGAGAATGACTGAGCACAACAAAAAGTAATTGAAAACATTCAGTTGCAGATGATGCGCTTTCTCCTTCGCTCTGGGTCCTGATTTCAATCACAAGTGATCCAGCCACAAAGAGTCCCCTTGCTTTACAGTTGGGTATTTTATGATGTCATTTCATCTGCATAGGCATATCTATATGTTCTCTTTTCCTTTCCAGCAACTCCAAGGAATTTAAAAGTATAAAACCACATCTGCCAATAACATTAGGATGAACCATTTAGGATTTGGTTTTTTACAAGGCAGCAGCACTAAATGCCATTGATTCCCAGAATGCACTGGTACATTTTTAGTGCTAACAGTCAGGATTTTAAAATATTTCATTTTAAGTCACTTAAAAATATCTAAAGATCAGCAAAAGATTACACAGAGCTTCTGCACTGAGGCTTGCCTGGAAAGGGTTTGTAAGGCTGTGGGAGCATGAAAGTTAACAAGTTGGATATTCTAGAAAGGTGGGGAAAAATAATCTAACTCACGGGGTTTTCTCTAAGATACGGGCCACACAGCTCCCTGTAGGCTGCAGCATTTAGACCATCTGCACAAAGTGGGGAAAGGTGAGGGTTTTCACCATCACCTCCATGCGAACTGCCCCAATGTTCTAGAAGCGTGTTATAACATGTTATCCTTCCTTATGTGTGAATATCATGAAGTCAATATAGCCCAATAGTTTCCATAACCCTGAGCGGCTGTGTACTTATTGAAAATGCCTTCAGTTCACCCTCACACTGAAACATGCAAATGACAGCCCAGTGGATTCAGACCCACATACTCCAGTGCAGGACTGTCAGACTCTGTTGCCAGAACTGCCCAAGCAACAAAAAGGGGGGAAATTTTGCTTAAAAGGCACTATTTGTTTATTGACCCTGGGCATTTCTTAACTCCTCAAAAAGTACTTTGGTACCATTAATATTTTATTAAAGAACTTTGGTTAATGAATTTCTGTTTGTAAAAAGTTCAGGGAGTTGGCAGGTGCAATAGCAATAGAAGATATTCTATTTTAATGGCCATTAAGTTGAAACTTTCTGAGATACTATTAGACCCCAATTAGTTAGCTGAATATCACCAGTGGTTCATCATTGTCATTAGGTATTAATTAGCAGCGACAGAGTGCTAGATGCTCTGCAGAACTCACAAAAGCCAACTGTCCCTGTTTGGGAAAAACCTATACTTCTGGGGATGGTGATCTTTGCTGTTGCTACATTACCATTTGTAATGAGCATTCATGGAGTGAAGGACTTGGTATTTTGAAAGAACTTTATCGTCTAATTATAGCCTCAATAGCTCAGAGTGTACAATGCTACATTTACAGGAAAGGGAATCAACTCCAAAAGGAGTTATGTGGCTGAGCTGAGCTGCCATTGCCATCACGGCTTTTTGCCACCCCTTTAAATGTTCTATCACCTTTGACAGAACATACCCTGATGACCCCACAGCGTGTCAGGCAGGAGAGTTGGAGGGAGGGAGACCCTTGTGTAAAAGCACCAGTGGTATGAATCACAGACCCACACAGGTGAAGGGGCAAGGTTTTTGTGTTCCCTTCCCTGCCCTTTCCACCTAGGACAATGTTCTTCTCGTAATGACACTCAACTTTCTGGATTGTTAAAAAGAAGCTTATAAGAGCAATTGAAAGTAATGTGGGCATTTTAATATTGTGACACTTAATGCTACATAAAACCTTTGTTTCCTACAGGTTTATTGAGCTGGTGTATTAGATTTCCTGCTGTATGAGCAGGAAGATTATGGTGGCTTAGGTCTAAGTATACTTTAGGGAGGCATTTTGTATTTTCTCTATAAATAGTCTTTCTAAAACAACACAATTGTGTAACTATTAATGTTTATATTGCATTATACATCTCCCGAAGTTTACTACGTATAGTGTAGAGTGTGATAACCAAAGGAAATGTTTTTGTCTATGAAATAGGCTAGGAATTGTCATTATCAAAGTAAATCTGTTTTACTTATTATTTCATCGGTAGGATTTTCATGCTTTGGTGTTACCTTATGGTATTATGTGATTACATTGTAAGCTTCTAGGAGCTAGCTTTTACATGCATGTATGTGCACACATCCACATGCATACACACACGTGCCATATTTTGAAATAAAAGCTATAGCAGAACTGGAAGACTAACTTTCAAACAGAAATAATGGCATTTAGGTAAATCCAAAAGGGACAGGAAATGAAAAACGTTAGTTTTAAGTATATGATTTTTACAAACGAACATTTTTATCAAAAGGACTCTTGTTTAGAGCATGCGCAGAAGCTATTTTTCACACTGAAACACTTTCTCAGGCTTTAATGAGCCCAAACAAATCATTAACTTATTACACATGCATTTTTGGACCCCTAATGCAGAGCGCCCCCCTCCAACCCCTGAAAGTACAAGGTCCTTTGCAACCGTGCGAAAGTACAGCGCGGACTAAGAGTTGGGTTCCCTTTTCCCAGGGAAACTTAACCTATGGTGAAATGGCATTTCTTTGTGTGAGTCATTTAATGAGTGATTTCTTCAGAATTTATAAGACAAGGGCCCGAGACCTAGCAGTTGCTGGACCCCCAGAGCCACCCTCCCTTCCTTACATGAATAGCCGGTTTCATTACGGTCAAAAC
The DNA here is from genome assembly GCF_006229205.1 of Suricata suricatta. Classification (NCBI taxonomy): domain Eukaryota; kingdom Metazoa; phylum Chordata; class Mammalia; order Carnivora; family Herpestidae; genus Suricata; species Suricata suricatta. The sequence goes on from NC_043702.1 coordinate 55,214,038, forward strand.
CAGCACAAGAGAAACTAACGGTGAAGGCTGTTACATCCAAAGAAATGAAAGATTATCTTCTCCAAGTGGCAGAAATGAGATGTACCAGGCCTACTTTGGAATCACTCTCAGCTTCAGATAGAACATGACGCGTGGGTAATCTACAATTTGCTAGGGGCATTGTTAGCATGCTTTGCCTCCAGGGTAGGATTTTAACCAGGCCTCCAGCAGCTGTGTTTGGCGGCTCAGCCACATTAGGTATACAGAACCCCCCTGCTATTACCCTGGTGAAACCCGGGCCAAGGCCCCTGGTGACACGATGGAGGTATTAGGTCAGATGAGTTACATTAAGTGGCATGTGATAAATTCAAGATGACAATTCAAAACAGCAGTGTTTCTTCTAGTAATTAATTCCAGTGGTGCCTGAGGCGGTGCGTGGTCGCCGCCGCTGGTGTGGCTATGCTGCGTAGCTAATGAGAAAACATTACAGCGAGGATTAGGGGCCTGTGCATTCTGGCAGGCTGAGGTCACTCTGATTAGGAAATATTAACACAGACTTACTGTGATAAACCACGGACGCCCAGGAAACTTAATTTTTATTTTATTCATGTAAAAACTGTCGGAACGCTTTGCAACGCAGCGATTCACTAAGTGGGCTGGGGAGAGGGGTGAGGCATTCCATCCTGGGTCTGGGGCAGACCCTCAGGGGACATTGGGATGGCAACAAAAGGACTTGCCAGAGCCACAGGCCCTTTTTGCTTCTGTCTGCGGGCACCATGTCGTTGGCACATAGAGACACTATAAAATGATGGGCCGGTTTCATTTCCCCAAATGAGGCTTAATCAGGAACTTTCCTTGTCTGAGTCATCCTCCTTGATGAAGAAATTACTGTGGATTGGTTGTGTGGTGACCTTATTAAGTAGCGGATGAGGAGCGTACTTCCTCCTGCTAAGTCTGTCCTCTATGAGGGCACCTTTGATTTCATCGTGCTTTCCAGAGGGCTTGCTCACAGTTAGTCTCACCTTCAAGCAATCCTGGGAGCCATGTGCAGGAAATGCTGTCATTCCAATGTGGATCCCCTTCCAATGTGATCAACGAGAACAGGAAGCCCCAGTGGTGAAGGGCATGGGTGGGGATCCCACAGTCAGGTAGCAAACACTTGGTTGGGTCTAGAACGTGGCACTCAGAGCACCTAGATGTTGCTCACCTGTTTCCTAGGGAAGGACGCAGAGCCAACCTGCCTACTTGTTGCCTATAGAATTCCCAACAAATATTCTGCTGGGCATCCTTTTGTCCGCAAACACATGTGCGTGCATGCCCACACACACATTCACACGTGCGCACACGAGCTCACACGCCGACCATGAACACATCCCTGGTGAAGGACTTTTAGTTTGAGCGGCTGCAGATGTCCTATGGTGTATCAGACAGATGACCTATAAAATGCCCACTAACCACTTCGCCTGTGGCACTGAAATATGAACTGCTTCTAGAGGCAAGACTGTTTCCTTATCACCTGCTATAAATTGGCTCTGGTGTTTGATACTCAAGTTCACTATGTGCTCGTCGCACAGGTATGTGTGTGAGTGAAGGGAGATGAGTGGAAAGGCCATTAGCGACATGTGTTCTCTGAAATGTTGAAGTGTTTCCACCACTTACATCTTTGTGTCCCAAGCTTCTCAGTTTATTAAGTCGATTATGCTTTAGAGAAAATAAGAAAAACTATAAGTACAGTGTATTTTCTTGTTTTTCTGAATTCTATAGAGCACATGATATTGATCTTGCATTAGTGACAATGAAATTCAGCCAGTTCCATTTTCTAGAATTGAAGAGGTAATGGAGAGAGCTTTATCTCCAAGATAATAGAAGAGAGAGGCTCAGTTTCGGCAAAGTAACAATTTAAAAACACTTCTGATAATATAAATGTTACTTGTCATTTTTGCGTATGAGAATGAAAGTGTGGAAAACAGTGTTTAGCACAGAAGTCTATCATTTCTTTACATGTTTTGAGCTGATGGTTTGAAAAAGCACCAAAGAGTTTCTACAAAACTTTTCTTAAATCTTACTTGAAGTGGGCAAGAGGCATACCGATGCGAGATGCCCGAATTAATAAAGGAGTACTTAGACTGGTCAGGTCCCATCACTGGGCTGTGCAGGGTAGGCAGTAGGGACTAACATGATCAAGACATTGAATATGACTCTACTCAAATTCTTCACTCTTATAATTTAACCTTGCAAGAGTTTTATCTTTTTGCTGAAGTTTCCATCATTGAACAAAAAAAGCATTATGCAAATCATTTTCTAAGAGGCTAAGATCTACTGAGAACAAAATATAACTTCAGAAGTGTGTAGGAAATCACAGTTCAAAAATATGATCCCAAGCTGGCTGCCATTTTAGGTAATGAAAGAAGACTGTATTTCCTTTTGTACATGCTGAAAATGACGTTCTGTCCAATTTATGTCATATTGTCTAACCATCTAATTTTATTTGTAATATCACACTTAAGAATTTTCAATATTCCATTAGTAGAGAGAGAAGAAAGTGTCCATTTTAGGACTTGGATGGGATGGTCTTTTTTCTCTGTGAAAAGTCAGAAAATAAAGGTCTCTAATGTTCTGAAGATGGTCCCATGTCTAAATCACTTGCAGATTTTAGCTCCTGAAATAATGCCAAATCTCACATAAGAAGGTTCTAGGACAAAACCGTTAATTCATCTGGATTCAGGCCTGATTCCCACCTTCTGCGATGTCACCGTGTTTTAAATTAGTCACCTGGATATCCCATTCAGAGACCATGCTATTGTGACTTTGTTTCTGCCAAGATTCAGGTTTCTGAGTGTCTCACATTTTAAACTACTTTCTGTTATGCTTCTATTATGCTATGAAGGGAAGTGCATTGGACTGGGAGTCCAAAGCTTTGGGTTCTAGTTCTGTCCTGCCCCTGACTTGCTATATGAGCGCTGGGCCTCAGTTTTCTCATTTATGATGTGAGACTGCAGGTTTCCAAACCTGACATCAGATACATCATAGGTACTTGGAAGGCTTTCCTTTTTCTTCTCATTAAAACTTGTTTAGGTAATCTTTAAATTATATGAGTATTTGTTCTTATTTTAAGATGTCAAATAATGACGTTTAATGAAAAGAACAGATAACGATCCACCCTCTTCCATCACACTTGCTTCCAGGGTCACTCCCCCAAGATAACCACTGTTCAGTTTGGCATGTGTATCCCTTAGGAATACAGTTAGTTGTGTATAGTCGAAATACACCAGACAAAACTGACTTAAACAAAATAGAAGTTCATATCTCTCAAGCCTCAAAGATGTCCAGAGGTAGGATGTCCAGGGTTGGTACCGTGGGTTCATGGTGACATCAGGGACTTTGGCATCTGTCTTTCCATTCGACTATCCTAGCTCGTGGCGGCCATCCTCAACGTCACCTCATGATCCAAAATAGCTATTGGTGCTTCAGCCAACAGAGAGACACTGCAGTCAGAAGGAGGAGGCGAGGCGGGGGAATTAAAAAGAGGTGGAGGAATCTCTCCCATATGAGTCGTCTCCCTTTAGGCAAACAATTTTGTCTATATCTTATTGGCTGAAATTACATGGTCAGACTCGTCACAGAGGAGGCTGGCAAATGTAGCCTTACATTCTGGGTGGTAATATGCCTGGATAAAAACAAATTATAATTCTAAAAAAAAGGAGAAAAATGTCTATCTTTCCCCAGTAGGTAGCTTTCCATACTTATTTTTCATGCTTGTACAAACCTACATAAATATATTTTTTCATTTGGTGGTTCTATTGTGATTGTTTATTAAAATGAGATTACATTTTATCACTTCTCAGTCTTTTGGCTAAGATTAAGTGCAGTAAAATGAGATTACATTGTATGCTTTTCTATAACTTAACTTTTTTTCCTCTTAACATATTACAAACAATGTTTTGTGATTGGAATTGTTCCTTTTAATAGCTATAGAATGTTCTGTAATATGAATTTATCATAATATATTTAACCAGTCCCCTACTGATAAAAATTCAAATTTCTCATTTGGCTACCAAAAAAATGTTGAAGTAAATATCCTTATATGTATATCTTTAGCCATGTTTTCTTACATTTTTAAAATTATAATTTCTATCATACATACAAATGATTGTATGTTATAAATATACCCAGTTTATAGAGTAATAAAACAAATGCATGTATACCCACCACTCACTTAAAACATAATTATCTTTACAGTGTCCATATACTAGTCATATAGAGCACACACCTTCCCTCCGAAGGTGATCGATATCCTGAACTTCATCATTCCTTTGCTTTTCTTTATAATGTTATTACGTGTAAATATATTCTTTTTCTTATTTTTGAACAAATATATCCAGGAAGTCATATTATGTGTATATTTCTATGCCTCGATCTTTTTGCTGTACATTATTTTATGAGATTTATCCAGGCTGAATATGTGTAACTATCCTTTATTAATTTTTGTTCATATACAGTGGTAGCCTACTGTATGGTATACCACAGTTCTCTTTTCCCCTGTTGATGAACATTTGTTTCCATTTTTATTGCTAGCCAAAAAAATGCTGTTTTATGCATTCTTGTTTGTTCTTATTTTCTTATCCATATGAGCAAGGCTTTCTCTTGGTTATATGCTCAGGAATGCAGTTACTAAGATGTAGGGTATATGCATTTCCTCCCAAAGTATTTATCCCAAATTACACTACACCTGTTGTTACACATCCTCATCAAAAGTTAGTGATTTCAGACTTTTTTTTTCCTTTTTTAAAATTGAACTATAATTAACATGCAATATTCTATTAAGTTTGGGTGTACTGCATATTGTTTCCACAATGCCACACATTATTCAATGCTCGGTAGTATCAGACTTTTAAAGTTTTGCCAGGTTAGATATTGAATTATCTGGCAGGCCCTTTTAGAAGTGCTTTAGCCCTCAAGAACTGATTAGATAGGAAAAAACCTCCTAGACCTCCACCGCAGCAATCTCCTACTAGAGACATCCTCCAAGGCAAGGGAAATGAAAACAAAACTGAACCCTTGGGACTTCATCAAGATAAAAAGCTTCTGCAAGGCAAAGGAAACAATCAAGAAAACTAAT